>NC_135171.1:41347923-41572923 GCF_041146795.1 Maylandia zebra
GGGTCGGTCGATGTTTGAATATGCTCCACCCAGGAGAAGAAACCCACCGGGTTCCCCGGATCTTTGATCCATTTCTCATAATTCACTGGAGAAAACTTCACAAAAGTGCATTGTGGGTAAACCTTCATTAGCATGTGGTGAACAACTTACGAACAGATGAATGGTGCTCTGTAGGAGAAGATCCTGGTACAGCTGTGCTTAACTATCAAAACGCTCACGTACCGTAGTCATAATTTTTTGCATGATATTTTGGACTTGATCGATCCATTCAGGTCCTAAACTCAAGTTTTTAAAATCCCTCATACTTTAATGCTAAAGCAAAGAAATAACACAAAAAAAACTATGAAGGTGAAGCTTTGCATGGCTACATTAAAAAAAATTGAAGTTACTGTATGAAACAATCAGCTGATGGGGAAATTGTTCAGATTTCTATGGAATGACCCGAATGTCAAAGGTCAATGCTGCAAGCTAGAATAGACCTGCATTATTCCAAATGGCCAGCAGGGGGCGACACTGCTGGTTGCAAAAAGCTGTGATTGCATAAAAGTCTATGAGAAAAAGAGCCGAACTTTCCAAGTTTAACAACACTTTCCTGATGAGTTTACCGTCTCAGCTGAGAGCTTTGTATGGTGGTCCTGAGAGGCCAAATGGACTGCAACTTAAGAAAACACCAGAAATAAGAAAAACACCACAAAACACAACAGAAACAGGAAAAACTGATTTCCAAAAGCACAAGGTAAGTGTTTCTAGGGAGGCAATAACCGGACGGAGCAGTTGCAGGAACCAAAGTATGCTTGGTAAGTGTGTTTTAATGTCATGGTTCATGTAATACTGATGACAGATTTTTAGGCTAACAGTCAGGCTAACACACTGACCTCTCATGTTTGGTTTTTTTTTTTTTTTTTTTAGATAGATCCTCCACTTATTTTAAGTGACTCCCAGCGCAATTCAGTTCCTGCATATTTATTAAATATTACCATATTTTGGTTGTGCTTTTGGAAATCATTTTTTTCCTATTTCTGTTTTCTTTTTTCCTGTTTCCGTTGTGTTTTGTGTGCTTTTGCAGTGTTTTTCTTACTGCTGGTGTTTTCTTAAGTTTCAGTCCATTTGACCTCTCAGGGCCACTGTAGTTTTGGGTCTTTTGTTGAAACATGGAAGTCCCACTTAGAGTAAAAGAAAAAACGCTGAGTACAGACTTCAGTGTTCAGTAAAAAACCCCAAAATTCAGTTTAATGTGCCTGAAGACAAAGAAATGAGAAACATTCGAGTGTCTGCAGCTCTAATCCCACAGAGTTGGTTTCCTTTAAAAATCTTTTATGATGATTTCATTTTTTGTTGTTGTTGTTAAATGAGTTGTGTGTACAGAGTTTAAGAAAACAGATGTTAGAGGTTAAAAAGTACTTAAGAAATGATTATACATGATAAAGCAGCTTTACCAAAGATCCCCCAACTGCTCCACTGAGAGCTGCGAATGAATTAAACGTATTAATTCCACAATAAATAAATAAGTTTGTGTCATGACACAGAGGAGATCAGAGCGGAGCTGTGGGAGTCAGAGCGCCGTTTCAACAAACAAACAAACGGATTTTTAAAAACACTGAATTCTGAGAAATGAGAAGAACAAGCACAAATCCAACCGACAGGAATAACAACTCCCCACGGCAATTTCCGGCCGCTCCTCGGCCACACCGGCTTTGATATGTGAGTCGCTGAATGTCCACGTGTGACAGACAGTTGGAAGCAGATGTGAACCTGCCTCATAAAACAAGAGTTCTGAGAGCGAGCGGGAACAACAGGACAGAAGGACAAGAAAACAGCAGGCGACGGGCGGGGCCAGACGCGAACGCCATCCAACCTGAAGCCAGCGCACTGGGCGCAGATGTCTGCACAGATGTGCATGCATATGTAAAAGAAACTGGAGCCGGTAACATGAAATCGATGTGTCGTTCGTGGGTGTAGTGGAAACTGCGGCTGAAGCAGAATTTACAGCTTCAACAGATTCGTGCCAACGTTCATGTCACGAAGGACGTCGTACAAAAAAACAGCACAGCCAAGGGAGGGGCCGCTTTTCCGGACCTCCCAGGTCTCCACAAACACACCCAGGGAACCTCTGGGGTTACGTGGGCGGGCAACCTGCAGCGCGCGGAGCGCCATTTATTATCTCCAACAACAAGATCCTCCTACATTGACGATAGGCGGTGGATGATCCTGTCGTGGAAAACAAGAGCATCCACCGCCTATCGTCAAAACATCCGCCTTCTGGTCTCATCAGAACAGAAATGAAACCTCAGCGTGACCTTCGCCCGGATGAAAGGACCACGCCGGCTTCCCGGGCTCTGAGAATCGGGTCCATATGATGCAGAGGGCCGACACCGCCCCCCCGCCCATCCCTCCGAGGTCTCAGCATGCTTCAACTTTGTCAAAATGAGGATTTAATTTGAGGCGAAGCTGGAAATAAATAAATAACTGAGAAGGAACCCAGCGGGAAGAATCCTGGGAATTCTTTTGCGAACGCAGCCAAACACACGTCCACTTTGATTAGAGTCGTGTTTTTGCAACGCCGGAGCATCAGCGCTTTCGCTCGCCCGCTTACAAAGCTCATAGGCTTTGGACGGAGAGAGAGAGAGCGTGTGTGTGATGAGGCCAACGGCTCATAAAGGGAAGATGCGGCAATGCTTTGCACATCTCCGTAAACTAATTATAACATTGCAATGGCTGCAAAATGGAATATGAAAGAATTAACAATCAGTGAGAAAGACGGGCAGAGTAGGAAATATAATCATTGTTAAAGAATGTGTAGGACGAAGAGTAATTACATTTCACTCCCATTACACCTCTGGAGTTGTGTTTCCTCTCTTGTTATCATTCGGCCTGTTTCTGCTGCGATTCTGAAGCAGATCCATCCTGCTGTCCTGATTTCCTGTCATGCCTGCTCCTGCTGGATGTTCACATTTGACACCAACAAAGTTTCTAATAATTAACTTATGAACAGCCTAAAGGTGGATTTGAGCCATTTTCACACATAAACTTGCGTATTTTTCGGGAAACCGTCCGCGTCACGCTGCAGGAAACACTGCATGTGGTTCAGGTGAGGGAGCTACTTGGACAGAGCTCAGCTGGGTCGCTTTGGCAACACGGTCCAGCGTGAAGACCATCGAACATCTGATCAGACGTGTTCACGGCTCAAAGTTCAGCAGTGGCACAAATTTCAGTTTCAGATGTGAAGTGACAGAGTGAACCACAATCAGCAGCTGCATTTCAATGTTTTACGTGTTCGTACGACTTTTACAGACAAATAAATCGAAGAGTCGGGATCACTCCTGCAGATCTCGCCCTCCTGCCTGATGGATGGAGATTCACTGCTGCTGGATCAGAGCTGCGGGGTCATTCCAGTTTGTGGGCTTCTGCTCGCCTCCCTGCTTTTACACGTACCAACTAATCTGGATCTGGAGCGGCACCGACTGCGAAACCTAACTGTGAAAAGACTCAGGACTGCAGTGCAACATGTGATAACAGCTGTGGAGAAGGAAGCTCGACTGATCCACGAGGGGGAAACAAAATCTGATGCAGGTCAGACGGACCAGAAATCCTCGGAGAACATCAGAGAGATTTAATGACAAGCCCCAACGAGCCAGAGGATGAGGATCATTTTAACATCATTAAAGCTAAAACAGGAAATAAAACCTGAATGTTCAGGAGCTCGTGTGTGTGTGTGTGTGTGTGTGTGTGTGTGTGTGTGTGTGTGTGTGTGTTCCTGGTCATGCTGAGACCACCAGCAAAGAGCTGAGATACACCGACAGCTCTGTGTGTGTGAGACAGCTGGCTACTGTTGCTAGCTTGACTGAAAATGACAGCTGGGTAACACAAGACTTTATATATGCCACACACACACACACACCCTGGCTAATCTGCACTCTTTAATCCGAGGGCGTGCTTCAATCCATGAACTTTCCCTCCCAGGTGCCATCCAGCTCCCTCCAAACGCGCTGGGCTTTCTTTCCCTTCAACAGCTCTGGCACGAGTAAACAAGCCAACGGCGACTATTTTTAGCTTTAAAGTGAGTCAGAGGTTAAAGGAAGCCGTGTGGAAGCTCTCCTTCTTCTTCTTCACTGTTAAACAAACTCCAGGAACAGCCGACTTTAAATACCGCTGCACTACCGTGGACCAGCTGTCTGACCTTCACTCGTCATTCAGAAAAACAATCCACTCAGCTATTTTAGTCGGATGAATAATCGCGTCACTTTATTTCTCTGAGATGAATCACGTTACAGGAGAAGGTTCTGGAACGCGCGCTCACAGATGAAACGGTGCGACTCGCACTCCCAGAAAGAGCTGTTATTTGTCGTACAGTCGTCGGATTAATGCGTCCAAAAGTCTGAGGAAAACTGATTTAAGAAGAGCTGTGAATTATGAATTTAGTGCAACCTTTAGAGGGAGTCATTCATCCAGGGCTTACTGTAAACGTCTCAGGCTGCTCTTCTACAAGAAAACAGAGGCAAACAGCACACGACGCAGCAGGTCTTAATTTGCTCTAATTTGCCAAACGATCTGTTTTTCAGAGGAATCATACAGATTGCACCATTAAAGTAATAACAAACAAACTTTCCTTCTGCACGCAGACTAAACAAAAGCACTCACTGGACGCACTACGCCTCCCGGAGGCGAGGCTTTTACTGCAGAGGGACGACAGCTCTGCAGGTCAGCAACAACAACCTCGTTTTCTTTGGTTTCTATGGATCAGACGTTAAACAGCTGACGTCATCTAACATCTATTTTCAATTCAAATCACAACACCACCACTTTATATTGTAAGGTAGACGCTACGATAATACATACAGAGAAAAACCCATCATATGACCCCCTATGAGCAAGCACTTTGGTGACAGTGGGAAGGAAAAACTCCCTTTTAACAGGAAGAAACCTCCGGCTGAGGGTCAGGATCTGCAGAGAAACGAGGCAACAAACAAAATGATTAAAAAAACGTGTGATTGCACTGAAGTTTACTTTGAGAAAGTCAAAGAAATTAATTTGTGATCATTATTAATATTATTAATAAGATCTTCTTGCTCTTATTTTGAAAGTTCAGTGGCTGTCAGCTAGTCAAACCTGGTGACCAGCTAAAGGAGGTATTAACATATTTACCTGTAAACATACTTTGATGTACGAGGCTCTACTTTCTTTCTGGGTTAGTTAAAACGGGTCAGGTACACGGTGGACTCCCAAACTGACGAGCCCTCGGGTGCTTCACGCCTCTGACAGGCTCCATTTAGCTCCGCACTGCAAACACGTCTCCTTCCTCCTCCACAAACATAAAACGGGCCTAATCTGGGTCAGCTGTGAGCAGGTACACGTCTGACGATACAGCTCTCGTTTCCACACACACCGCAGTGACCTTCTTACTGCAGCAGCCATCGCGTTTCCTGTGTGTACGCCGTCGGTTTCCGCTCACACAGCATGTTTGTGTGGTTACCTGCATCAGTGTGCGATGAGTTTGCAGTGATAGGAATCTCCTCCCATCCCCAGCTGATGCAGGTCATCAATTCTCATCTCCGTGCCTGTCCTATCTGGCTTCCACTGCCGAGTTATAAATACACAGGCAGCAGCGCAGACAGCCAGCCTGCTGCATACACACTCATGTAAACCCCCGGGCTGTTCCCCTCCTCTCTCTTTATTTACACAAGTATTATTAGCCAAGCGTGCCGTGCATTGTTACTTACAGAACGAGCTGCACGTTTTTGCACCGAGAGACAATTTAAAAATCTGCTTTTATTACCACACAGACCTGCAAACGCAGGGAAAACATCTGCGTTTGACCAGCGAGCAGAGCGTGTCACTTTATATCAACAGATCTTTGACACGCCTATTATTACTCTTCTGCACTTCCCATAATGCCTTAGGGCATGCACAGAGGCAGAATGATGTTTCTGCAGCTTTTCTTTGTCTGTGCGTGGTTACATTATGTTAAATTGGCAACAATAACAGTTTCTGCTAGCAGCTCCTGTTTGCAGACACAGTTGACGCCAGAGTTAAGGTCACTTTGACAGAGTTCTTTGCCAACAGCCACTGACAGGTGAAGGACAAAGCATCGGTTCTCTTGTTGCATTGCAGTACCTTTGTGGGATACACATAAATACCAGGACCATGTTACAGATACCTGCTCAGTAACATCCAAAAATATGAATTTTATTCACCAAAACTGGAGCTCAGATCCTGTTAGTACAGTGATCTCACAGCAGCCATATTATTGGTCAGATGATGTCATCAAAAATGCTCCAACAGCACAAACACAGACCAGAGGTCCAGTTCAGGCGAAGCTAGCAGACCACCTGTGTCACCGTCCACCTGTAGGCCCCTTGATGTGCAAACAAAACATAAGCTGTTAATGATCAGAGTGATGGAGAAGAGCCAACATGCAGATGGCTTACCCAACAGAGCCTCCACCAAAGCTCGTGGGAATGAAGAGCTAAAATTATTACAAGAACTATTTGATTTGACTTGAATGTAAAATCCTCTTTTTCTTATTTTTAAAGCTGCAAGCCAGCTAGCACCAATCCTTCCCATCATGCTTCCCTATGTTCAGGTCACCGTTCGGTGCTCTCCTCAGTGCCATTCAGCTGTTTCAAGTCCAACTGCAGGACAAACTCCAGCTCCACCGTCTTGGACTGCAGTGGACAACATTAGTCCCGGTTCTGCCAAATCGAACCAGAGCCTCTAACAGGTGGAGACTTGTTTCTGCTAGGAGAAGTCACCAGCGCTCCCAGCAGCAGTCTAAGATGGTGGAGCTGGAGTTCATCCACTTATTCACAATATTTATTGGGAAACAAAGATAGCAAGCACATTTGTCCAACCACCCAACCCTCCTGCCTCTGCGGCCCAGCGGGTTAGAGCTCGTTCGGTTTCTAGACAACATGAAGGAGGTGGTTTTAATGTTTCAGTCCAAAAACAACAAGAAATCAATCAAAAATCGACTTTTCTGTCAATCAAAGGCAGCAGGTCGGTGATCAATAACATTTATTAATTTGTTCAATCTGCTGGAAGCAGTAACTCACTCCACCAGCCTGCCAGCGTGTTACTGAGTCACTCGCGAGTGCAGCTCGTTGTACTCTCAGCGATACGGCCAGAGCGCCGCTCGCTCGCCCGCTAACTCACATTTCTGCCAGCCGGTAATTTTTTTTTTTTTTCCCAAAGGACATAATTCACTGCAGCCAGACCGTATCTTCGTCTACCTCCCTTCCCCTCGCTCCCTCCACGGTCACTGCAGACGTCTCGGCTTCGAGGCCCCATTCTTTATCTCTATGATAATAGCGGGCCACGGCTGATAGCCTTACAGCCCGAGCAATGTGACCTCCAACTGGCTGGCAGGGTTTTAAAGGCACCACGGTGTGGATTTTTATTTTTTGGCCAGGTTAAAGATGCCCCCCGTCTACTAAATGTAGCTCAGCCCAATGGAGCGAGACGGCCAGCTGATATTTATCACTCCATTTTTGTTTTTCCTCTCAGTGGCGGATGTTACGGACGCTCCGCCGCAGACGGACTTAGGTAAATGTCACGAGGAATCAAACCTGAAATCCCTCTAAACTGTTGCAAATGAAAACATGTGAGAGAACACGGAGTCGCCGACAGCGTGGCTTATTTTTTACCGACGAGAACACGCCATCGGCGCTGATACAGCCGTGACTGCACGCCGCTAACAGGTTAGAGGAGGTGTGAGAGCACAGCTCATCTCTGAAAACGCCCGAAAAGAAAGACGGTCAGAGACTTGCAACACAAAGGCTCAAGACTCAAAACTCGGACGTGCAGGTAAAAACTAAAAAGAGACAATTCAAGGTTGGTAATTTGGTTATTCTGCTCTCCTGTCTCTACTTTGGTCTTTGGATCACATCAACAACTTCGGCCTTTGTGCAGCTTCTGTGTGAAGTGGAAGAAAAGCCTCTTTGATGCTAATCAGTCAATTAAAATGTGATCTTCTCTGCAGACTTTCGGCGTGCTTTGATTTAAGAGCACTGTGCCGCAGAAGGTTCTGTGAAGGTGACGTTGCACTTGTGTTATCAAAAAAAGAAAAAGTAATAAGTGCCCACAAACAGGAGAAACTGATAACACTAAAGGGAAGGACGCGGAGAAGGCAGCGCCTGGCACTGACTGAAAGGTTGAAGGCTCGAGCCTGAACATCAGGAGATTTAGATGCTCCGCAGAAAAAAGGAGAAGGCAGAGTTTGTAATGGCAGCAGCTGAAGGCCTGACCGACTGACGTGGAGAAGATGGAATAACAGTAACAATAGCACGAAGAAAGAGTCAAAACAAGAAACTCCAAAGAGCCGCAGAGTCTTGAAATTAAATCACTGCATCTCCTGCGTACCAAAGGAAGAACGTGGGAGCAGGTCTATCAACATCAGTGCTTTCACATTCATTACCGGGCGAGTTTCCCGTCACACACTGGGTTAATCTACTGTGACGTCCTGAGCTTCTTGAGGGAGAACAGCAGGAAATGACTGAACCGAGATGTGTGCCACAATCCATGTCGTTAGTTTTTTTGGCCACATTAAAACAATCGTAGCTCACCGGCCGCCCGACTCACCAGATCTGTCATTTCTTCCCAAAAGTAATGACCGAGTTGAAGGATCACACGCCCATTGCAGAGGCACAACAGGACTTTAAATGCTCCAGGTGCACGAGGACAGACTTTGAGACCAAAGGTTCGACTAACACTATGAATCCTCGTCTGTCTTTCGAATCAGGAAGAATCTCTTATTTCCCATTTAAAGACCCCGAGCTCAAGCTCACCTATTCTTTACCGCAGGTTGGAACCTTTGCTCGAGTTCAAGCTCAAACATAGCGGCGACGGCCGAGCAGCTGGGCTCTCGAACGATGACTTCCTCAGTTCAAAGACATACGAGCTGGAGCCAGCTGCAATTTGCAGTCATTTGACTTAATTTTTTGGGCGGTGCTCTTTCTTTTTAAGCTTTGAATGATAAGAGAAAGTTTGTTTTTACAGAGCAGAATTCAGGATGTGAATGATGCTCGGCATGTTTGCTGGCAGACTAAATGCAGAGGTCTACTCTCACATTTCAGACACACGAGGTCGTGTCAAATACCTGCTGCTCAAACACAGCCAGAGTTTCTAATAATCACGTCACCTTCAGACAGATTAGCAGTTTTTTTTCTACGATTGGCTCTGCATGATGTCATCAAGGATGGATATTTGCATGTTTACAAGGTCAGACAGAGGATGAACTGATTGGCTGAATGACCAGGACGGGATAAAGAAGGATTATGTTGAACTATGAATCATGCAAAGTTGCTCTAGAAGAGTCCAAGAAGAAAACATGGAGGTGGAAATGAGTAATTTTAAAATGTGCGGTCGGTGGGTTTGAAATCTGTGCCTTCATTTTGTTTGATCCCCCCCTCCCCTCGTGTATTTACTACAGGTGTTTGTGTTTGCAGATTGCCACGTGAGCAACAAAATGAAGCCTTTTTAAATCCAATCCAACTGAGCTGTATGAGTCTCTTTTTAATAAAAGGAAAAACCTAATTTCACAAAGAGTTTCTTAACTGTAGGTGACGGCTGCCTGCAGCTTGAAGAAAACAAGTCATAAAACTGCAGAGTGCTTCATAAAACAACGACGTTCACGCTGGCTTCATTCAAAGTCGGCAATTTGTGCCGTCTGCAAAGTTATTGGAGTGTAATTTGGGTTCAGTTACTTATAGTGTGACAGTTTGGAGGATCTGAGATATGGAGTCTTTGCAGCTCGGCTTTCTTTAAGTCCTCTGCACACACAAGGCACGTCTCGAGGATTTTACGCCAACCATTTGACTTTGTTTTATGCAAAATCCAGAAAATGAACATTTAGATAATGGCTAAATATATATGATTACCAGTGAAGGCACAAAAATAACAGTAAAACCTCCAAAAAACACACCAGCAATCACCTGAGACATTTCTGGAACCTTCAAAGTGCTTTAAGATCTCAGGAAAAAGTAAACTTGAAGGCGCTCTGCCGTCATCTGCTCTGCGTTTAAGTCCTGAGACATCAGGTGGATTTACGGCAGAGCTCCTATTTAAGTTCACCTCAAACCAGGTGTTGAGCCTCTGCAGAGCCGGGCCTGTAATCAGCACAGCTCGGCTGGAATGATATGAATTCTGTTTGAACATTCAGGATGAGCTCCACACCCCTCACGGCTGCACAGTGAAGCATGCAACCCCCCCTCAAAGAAACCACACAGACTTTTAAACGTTCTGCTTGTTTGTATGAACCCCTGCTTTTTGCTTGCCATACTTAGCAGATATGTATGCATGAATAAAGTTCTGGCACTTGGAGCAGATCTAATTTTACCAAGTGGAAAGAAAACTAATCAGCATCTGTTTTGCCCTCTTTAATTTAAAAGTAAAGACAAAGACGGGCTGCTCGGCTGCGCCGTGTTTGTTCATAGAGCAGGAAGAGACGGCGAGGATTTTCTCTGAAGTGCAGTAATTCAACCGGAGCGTCCTCTCTCGACTCGTTGTTATTCTGAGATGCTAACACCCTCACTAGCACGGCCAATACATCCATTGTTTGCTCTGTGCTATCGGGATGTACAGGACTGCACTTCAAGAGACCCACTTCAGCCGGCAGAGAGCGAGAGGGGGAGTCATTAGGGCAGGAGCGAGCAGCTATCTCTGCATGCAGCAGTACGTCTGCTGCCGGCAATCCCTCCACACAGACAGCCGATTGTTGGATGTACAACACTCGCTGCTTTACGTGACGCTAAATATCACCGTTATCCTGAGGTCTAAACAGACTCTCACACTCATGTTTCTCCTCACCAGTTTTATCGTTACCGGCTCCATCCCCCCAGCAACAGCTGTCGTTTACCTCAGTATAGGAATACCATCCCAGGATAATATTCCTGGGATGGTATGAGAGGGACTGTTTTGGGTTGTGAGTATCCACCACTGGTGACGCCAGGATACAAAAACATTGAGTCTGAACCTGACGCAGAAACGTGTCAGAAGCCGGATGGGACCGGTTCTGCTCATTTCCTGCTTCGCGTTTTTATTCTTGGACTCTCCTAGAGCAGCTTTGCATGAGTCACCATTCAAAATAATCCTTCTTTGGTTTATACTGAGTGTCAGTGCAGGCGTTTTAGCTCCACCTCTTTCAGTCAACTTTCTTCTTGTAGGTGTGTAGAAGGAAACAGGTGAAATTTGAATTCATAAGTACAGATAACTCTTAAAATTCAGAGCAATCCTTTTATATACGACATCGTTAACGTGAGCAGTAAAGCGTAAACAATGGACCAATAAATGTCGAGACATCTGTGTTCTGAGCAAACAGAGTATTTAGACTCTGAATGATTAATAAGTGCCACGATAACTTCACATACTTAAAGGGCTACACATGTTATCACCTAGAGTGGGACACTCCTTCCCAAATACGACTGGCTCAGTCTCCGATTCTCTGAACTGGAGGAAACCAAAAGGACGACGAGAAACATCTCATCCTGAACAAAGGTCGTGACTCCAGGCAATTAAAAACAAGTTGAGAAGATGCAGATTGACAGTAAAGGCACCATTTAACACCAAAATCACATCACATGATGGAGAACAGGTTTCATAAACCCAACCTTACAGACAAAGAGAGACCATAACCATCTACAAGCAGCTGGACCGCCCTCATTTCCTGTCGTCAGCAGAGATCATCGTCCTGAAGCTCACCTTTGTGCTAGGGGTTAGGGTATTTGAGTTTGAACTCCAGCAAAGGTTTCAGCCTCCAATAAAAGTCTTCAGATGATTCTTAGATCTGATAAACTGCTTTAAACTCTCTCTGAAAGTCGGCAGGCGGCGAGATTTTGTGGCGTCGATAAGACTCCGCCGCCACATCGCGAACAGCGGGGAGTTTGGGTGTGAGCTCCACCTGCAGTCTGTTTGCCCTTGAAGGCTATCGGCCAATCAGAGTGCAACGCTCTGAAGCGGCAGCGACGTCAACAATACCGTCCTCCTGAGGTCCGCAGCGCTGGAAGGATGCTCAAAGGCAATAATCTGCTCCCTCGTGTAATTTTCCTCGACTCACCCATCCTCCTGCTGTCACCACCTCCACCCATCCTCCACCTCTGTGCTCATTTTCTCTGCCGCTCTCACGCCACGGCTTTCTATTAACCCCATTTCTCTCCCTGTCTCACCCTCTGCCGTGCCTTTCTGCAGTCCTAATAAATCAGCTCATCCCATTACTACATCCACTGTCATTCCCAAATTCCTCCTCCATCCCCGCCGCCCGCCAACAAACACGCCGAGCGCATGCACCGCCACCGTGGCGTCTCCAGGACGTGAATCATCAGAGCGAGCTGGCAGACGGCAGCGCTCGTCCCCTGAATGACTGCCTGTCATAAAAGACAGATTGACAGATGAATGGGTGGAGAGAATAAACGGCTTGATGGGTGGATGAGTGTGTGGATAGATGGGAGGGTGGGTGGATGAAAAGGAGGGCGAATAACTGGATGAATGGGTGAGTCATGACATCCTGATCCGTTACACAAATCTGCAAATAGGCTCGGAGATGAGCATTCATCCGCCGTGACACATTTCATGTTTACTTCCTGCTGCAGAAATGCGAGCTCCTTTAACAGAGAGCTGGAAGCTTCTGGATGTATCTGAAACTCAATGTCTCTGCAGTCGTCGCCAAATTTATGTTTATCACACAAGTGGATTATCCAGGAAATATCAGGCTTTATTGCAGCGGTGGCGGCGTTCACTGACGGAGACGCGCAAAAGCAGATTGTAAAGAAATCGACGAACCTGATAAAGTTAAGACAATTTAGCCAAAAAATATTACTGATAAACTTTGAAGCCATTGATTCACTGGTTTCAGACCAACACCTGGTCATTCATCACAGGCTGCCGCCGTGTCACGCACATGTGACGGTGGAACTGCGATGGACGCCGATGTGCAACATTTCTATTCTTAAAGAGCGATGAGGGTTCGCCTTCCTGGTTAATCCATCCACAGGTCCTGAGTCTGCCCTCAGGGTCCCAGTCAGACATCCCCGAAACGACCCACCTGGGAGGTCCTGCTGACCCACCACAGCTGGATCTGTTTGATGTGGAGGAGGAGCCTCCTCACCTCAGAGGCCGAGCCCAGACGTCCTGCAGAGGAAGCTCATGCTTCTAACTTCGACCTTCTGCTTTTGGTGTCCACCCACAGCTCGTCACAGCTGACCAGTTCTTGTACCAGCTAAGAGAAATGACACTTTAACATCGCAGGGCATCAGGCCGGCTGTGGCACCGTCGTGTACCTCTCATTGTTCAGATGCATATTTTAAAGCTTTTAGGGGCGCAGAGAGCCGACAGCAGCGTGGACACACCTGTTGGGGTGCAGACTGACACCACAGTCCAGATGTTTAATACAATCTGTGGAAACAGTAGGAATTACCCATCATGCCTGTGACGGGCTGAGCAGTCAGCCCGCGTGAGTTTACCGTCCTATCTTTTAGTTATAATCTTTTCTCAGTGTTTGATACCCATCAGTAGAAAAGCTGGTGGCTGATGCTGGTAACTGCCATCAGGTTTCCTCACATCAGCCTCATTTGTGAATATTAAAGATGTTTAATGCGCACTAATGACTGCAGCCTGCACTGCTGTTGTTTGCGCAGCCGAGCTGTGAGAGCTTTTGTTCTCTCTGAGTGTTTTTAACTCCGGTATTGTTGCCAAGAATAAATCTGACTTTGCTGTGATTGTTGATCAGAGAGAAGAAGCCATCATCAGGATCTCAGGCTCCGGGAGCTTAATCTGATTATCTGAGAGAAATAATTGAGTCTTAAGCATAATAACCATCAACTGCAGCACTAACGCACTAATAGCAATAATGCTGAAGTGATTATTAAGAACACAACCAGCAACAGATCTCATGAACAGCGAAAAAATGTTTTTTCAGTTTTCTCTGCTGAGAGTTTGTAGCCAATTAACTGACACGTTCATCCAAACGTCACTGGAACTGAAGAACTGATCGCCGAACACGCAAACGGACGTTTAAACGCTGCGTCTTTCTTCTCCTCCTGCAAGAATGCATCTCTGCAGTCTGGAGTCTTTACTCCTGTGTGTGTGCATGCATGTATGCAAGTGTGTACACATTTGAATTCACGCCAGTAAAGTCACCTACTCAGAAACCAACTGCACAACACACACACACAAACACACAGAGGGGCAGGTGTGAAGCTGGCCGGGTGGTGTTTGACTGTTAGATTTAACATGTCAGCTTCTCTCACGTCTCATTTCCTCGGCCGGCTGTATTTGTCTGTCGCTGATGCTTTAAAAGCTCCGGGCCAGGTGGAAGGGCCGAGCTGTCTGCCTGAGTCAACAACACACACACACACACACACACACACACACACACACACCTTTTAAACTAAAGCCAAAATTTGAGGTGTAATCAGACAAATTTAATTGAAGTCAGCGACCTCAATGAAGGAAAATAGTCGCGCTGAGAGTCGCGTTGTGTCATTAGCTCATCATTAATCATGCATCAGTGTGTAATCAGCATCTTACTGCTGTAACTCGCAGAGGTGGAGCTCATTTCTAAATCTTTATTCGGGGATGGAGCCAATGATCGTTTCCATTATGGATGACTCTCCTGGTTGTTTGATCAATGAATCCCTGATCGGTGTAGAGCAACACGTCACAGTCAGAGCTCGGCGTGACGCTGTGACGTTGTTTTTAAAATCAAGCCCCCCCAAAGAAAAAGAGAAATTGTGCGACCGTCCAATGACTGGACGTTTGTTTCCCCTCTCTGCTGATAAAAGCAGGCCATCTCCTTTTGTGTCCAAAATATTAATTTTGTGCAGCTTTCATATTAATACAAAAAAAAAAAATGCTCTGAGAGGGAGTGCAGCAGAAAAAAAATGAGCAGCAGAAGAAGCATAAATCCATCAGAGGAAATGTGTTTCCACCGCCGGAGACAAATGTGAAAAATGCTGCTTTTCCTCTTCATGTGTCATTTCTTTGGTTCCTCTTTCACACTTGCACCACACTCATTAATTTTTAATAATAAAGCATGCAAATCGTCTCCAAAGCAGCAGCAGCAGCACATGCCTGATAACAGTCTCTTTTTTAACACCACACACGAGATAAGCAAACAAGCGCTTATCTTTTTTTATTTCAGCGCGTTGCTATCACAGACATCGTCAACAAAGTAAAACTGAGTTCATGCAAACATTTGTGTCTGTTTGGCACTTTTATGCTCCCCCAGCTAACGGGCAGTTCTCCATGGCTGAAGCTGAATTCCTGAAGCAACATGTCCACACATGCGAGCCTGTTTCCAGCACCTCACTAAGATCTACTGCACGTCATGAAACAGCAGCCTGAGAATGGAAACCTGACCGATGCCGCTCCAAGAAACAGAAAATCTGAAGATCACCGGCAGAGAAGAAGGAGCAGAAACGAAGAAACGCTTTTACAATCAGGTTTTATTAAACTGAACTTTCATCGTTGGACAGCGGTGCTGGGGAAACATCCACCAGGTGGCGTCCCGCCCATGACTGGGTTGGGTTACAATCCCCTGTTTTCACTGATGTTTTCCAGCCTGAATGAGAAGCTTAAACTGATCCCCTGCGATCAGGGCGAGTGGACACAGACCACAAACTACGCTAAACTTCTCACGTTTCCCATGAAAGCGTTTCTGATCTTCTAGTTTCTGAACACGTGCCGATTTAGCATGAGGCTAAAACCAGACCGAACACCTGCAGCGCAGGTTGGTGCTGGTTTAACGTCTGGAAGCTTCTGTTTGGACGAGCCGAACTGTAATCCCGACAGTAGGAGACTTTCACAGATTACATCTCAAACATTACACATAGTGGGTGTTAACCACAGGGTGCTGAGTTTATGAGTGTAGCATATATGAGTGTAGCCTGTATATAGTAAACATGTGTGGACTGTATAATGTCATATTCTGAATATTGATGTGTAAATACTGGAATATAAAATAAGGGGGTGGGAACAGAAAAAGTGTAAACTTCTGCTAAACATTGTGTATTTCATGAAAACTCGATGTTTTTAAGTTTTTCTTTTCTCGGGTTTTTTCACTTGTGTTGGAAATAAAATTATTCCATCCATCCTATGAAAGGATTGGACACTCCAGATGGGTCACCACTGAGGGAAAACAGGAGATGACCCACAAATATTCAATATCATATGAATTCTGAGTCCATGAGCATCTGTCCAGTTAATATTGAAGCATTAACCTTCGGCCTGTGTGGGCTAAAGGTCCGCATCTCCCACACTCTTCTTTCTTTATGGATTTAAAATCTGCTCAACATGAACACGCTGTGAAACTGTCCGGTATTTAAGTTGGTGTTTCCTGTTGACATCCAAGCCACCGAGGGCTTGTGTACGATTATCCTCCCAGCCTTTAAGACTTTTCATCAGTTTGGACCCAGAAAAACAGCAAATCTATCGTGTTTCAGACTTTATTTCACATCTAACATCTTCTGCTCTGTGAAACAAAAAGCAGCCCCAACCCCAGACGGGTCGACCTGATGGTTACAAAATGCTTGGCCCAGCAAATCAAACGGCACCACCCAGGCTCCGGTCCTATCGCTCTATCTGCTCGCTGCTGGAAGCATTTCAGCTAATCAGACTCCATCTCGGCGGTGAAAATCACGCAGCAGCGTGTGGCCGCTGTGTCGACACCGATTTCGAATCACAATTAGGTCCTCTCCCGGCACCGAGGGTTCTGGCACGGCGGAGGAATTCCTCCATGGTTGACCGGACAACTTGGAGCGCCATTTGGCTCCATGTCCAGAAGGCTAACCAGCCAAAACAGGGGGGCTAATAAAAGCGCCCACTGATAAGCAGTTAATGCTCCAGAACTAATTACTGAACTGCCACCCTGTTTTCTCTCCTCCCAAATCAGAAGTGTGACATGTGAGCACACACAGGGAGGAGGGGGGGACTGGGATATCTGCTGCTGCCACGGCAACCGGGCAAACAGAAGGAAGTAACAAGGAGCTGATTCTGACCTCTGATGTTCATGAGGCACGTCGGCAACTGATCCAAACAAATATGAGCCACAGCAGCGCTCCACAGGTACGAGCGCCGAGGCGGCACTACAAGATCGACGTCCGCCCCCTGCTGAGCTCTAAAATGGATCCATATCAGCAACTACAGGCCCGAGCGCCGCGCCGAGCATCGCTCATTATGACCGGCTCTGCTTTCCGTCTCCCTCTGCAGCAGCCGATGTCAGATTTGCAAGAAGCTGCCACCGTGCATCCGCAGAGCCGCACGTGCACGTGACAAACAGGCTTCAGGGGACATTTTACTCACCTGTGGACGGCGCCGCTGCCACTCATTTACAAGTAAAGGTCTGAAAGATAAGGCTCATCGATTCCACGCTTTGCTCTGCATTTAGATCTCAGCTGTTTTCTGTAAATGTCTTTGAACTTAAACTGCAAATCGACCAAAAGCAAATAAGAAAAGCAGGAAATGAATGTGAGCTGTGGCAGGATCGTGGAGGGGGATGCAGGGCTTAAGTGAAGCGACTACAGTAACAGAAACAAGATCGTCACTGTGAATTTCCGCTGTAATCGAACTTAAAATTCACCAGTATGGTTTCCAGCCAAGTGTGACCTGACTACGATGTGAGGTAACACCTCCAAAGCCGAGGTGGTGGTTGTAGCGTGGTTGTAGCCGCCCCAAGTGAAGGACTTTAAGCATCTACAGCATCTCTGCTGTAGCAATGCGCCATGGCGAAGCGAGAGCAGAGTGCGAAGGCAGTCCTACGCTGATCTATGAGCACAAGCTTTGGGCAGCTCCTCCCCCTGAGGGGGGCGTCCTCCTTATTTAGGACGGTGGAGGATTCTTCCTGTTGCCGGGTCAACACGGCCCTCACTTCAAGCATGTGTGACATTAGTCAGCGAGCATCCGCACAGATGAGCTCGCCGTGGAAGGACAAACGAGTTCTCCTGCCACCATCGCCCCACTGCAGCTCCTCTCTGATGATATTAGTGGCATCAGGATCAATTAATCCTGCAAGCAGGAAATAAAATGCGCTGGGCCTGAAATGACTTCCAGCCTCTGAACTCCAGCAACTCCAGTGCTGATTATTTAAAGCTGACAGGTGTTGATTGGGGTGTTCTGGTGGTGTGGTGTGACTCCAAGCGAGCGTTCGGAAATATCCAAAAGTGTTAAGTCAACTCTAATGGCTGTGAACTTTTACAGTCACTGACACAGCACCGATTTCTCACTCTGCGACTGAAATTAACCACAATGATCTTCCGTCCGTGGGAAGAACAGCAGCTGAAGACGGAGGAAACTCCCCGTGAGCCCTGACAGACTGACGGGATCTGCATTGAACGCTGTAAGCCCGATGAAGCGCTTACGCCGGATGAAAGCTGCGACTGTTAATGATAAAGGAAGCAGCTAGAGACAAAGCAGCAGGCCTGTTGGGTTGCAGGCCGGTGTCTGAAACCAGCTTCGGCAGCACTCGCCCGCTTCGCACCCCTCAATCTGCTCGCCAACCAAAGCCCCGTTGTTATCTCAGGCTAAGAATAGCCCTCGCCGTCCCACGCCTCCTAAAGCCCGCGAGGCTCTTTAAACATCTCATGACCATTTTATTTTCGAGTTCTGACAAATGCGCATCGACAAGTGGTGTTCGAGTCGTGGTGAGAGCATGACTCACAGCGACAGAAGGGTAGTCAGCTGTGGGCACAGTAACACTCGGGATGCCTCATCCCCCTATTTTAGCCCACGAGAGCTCAGGAGGAGAGGAGGGAAAGCGCCTAAAGGATCTCAAGCTCATCTCCCGGCGTGATAAAGCGGGCTTATTCCACAGCACGTTTTCTTTACCTTCAACCCAAAGCTTCAAAAATAGAAAAAAATAACCCAATCTTCCCTTTCCTTCTCGTAACCCAAAAGTTTGAAAAGCAGGGAGCCAAAGATTAGACTCATCATCCTGTAAATGCACAAGGCTTTTCATAACACGAGAACTCGATCCTATTTTGGATGATATTGATTTCAGAGATGGGGACTCGCTCAGACAGAAGAAATGCTGCGAGAGAGGCGGGAAGAGGAGGAAGGGGAGTGTGACTGACTGTTTGGCTGAACCATTGCTGCTGTCAGATTTACAGAAACAAAGACAAAAAAATGAGCCTGCAAGGTTTATCTTTGCATAAACGCCCCGTGCACCGCCATGCCGGGCAGCTGCGACGCAGGAGGGGGTCGTAAAGCAGTCAGGAGCTCCTGCAGTGGACGACTTATAAATAAAAATAAGAGATGGCCCCACTCAGAGCTGTTATGAAGGAGAAGCTATCCAGAGAGGCTGAAGCAGGCTGTAAACATGTTTATTCCCCCTGTAAAGTCGGACGTTTTAACACGGGAGTCCACAGAGACTGGCTCGCTGCAGGAGAACATTAGTTTGCACACTGCCTTCATTTCTCTGCTCCAGAGGTTGCCCCTTGGTCTGAAGTTACTCAGCACATTACTGCTTATGTAAGCATGTAAGGGGGGGTAGAGCCCAAAACCCAAAGTGGAATTCCAGGGTTTCCTTTCCAAACCTCAAAGACGGGCCAGCAGGCTTTGTTTCAGTGGGCCAGCACACAGCAGGCCAAACACGAAGCCTGCACCACATCTATTAGGCTCATCATTGCAACGAGCAGCTCCGAGAGGTCATTCAAGCCCGAAGAGCGTCTCTAACAAAGGCTGGGGGGCATTTCAGAGGCGAGAGCAAACGCTCGCCCTTACGGGTCAGCGCAGAGACGCCTACTACAGGACAAGCAGAGAAAATGTGATGAGGAGCAGCCGGAGAGCAGGAAAAGGCATCTTTCCCCCGACGCAGACAGAGACGTCAAAACGTTTCTCACCTCGCCGTGCCGCTGCAGCTCTCCGACAAACCGATGACGGCTCAGAGTGCGCGTGGCGTCTCATCAGAAGAGGAGACCAGGTTATTTACTGCAACTGCCGGCTGCACTGATCTGGTTTTTAGAGCTTTTCTCGCTCGGGGACAGTTGGGTGAACACGTTTGCCTTTTTTTCACATGTTCACATCTGACTGCGTTTGAAACAACTCAGCACCACAGGTCCACATCTGGACCTAACAAGCAGCAGGTCACTGGCAAAAATGGAGAAAAAAAAGAAAGAAACCAGCATCTACGACCTCTTTTGAAGTTAAACCAAACCCGACAGCAGCAGAATCACTGATAACCCAACCCCAGCAACTGCCCTCCTACATGAGCAACACGGGCAGGCAGCCACACACACCCAAAGGAAAACTGCTGACATAAGCTTCATGCAGATAAACACGCCTGTGGAGCTCCTTGGAGCCAGGAGAAACAGTCTGGGGTGCAAATCCCAAACAACCAGAGCCCAGGACCAAAGCAACTACGTTACTCCCACAAAAACTGCATCGGGGTTTCACGGGCATCAGAGACACCCCGCCCTCCCTCAGCTCTCCTGGGGAGACACGGAGGCGTTCTCAGGCCAGAAACACAGGAACTCCACCCTTCGAAGGTGGAGAACCACGGCCAGCTTCTGCAACTATCTTCACAGATATGTCCACGTTTCTACACACTACTTCATCTTCATGTTTGAAAGAGGAAACAAATCAAGTATTAAACTGATGAAGTCATGACCCACAGCACAACCCTCTCGCTGTAGTGTTGCAGTGCTACAGAAATCCAACTGAAGCCTTTTCACAGAGGAAACGTTCAATATTCCGACTTTTCTTTGTCCAATACGATCGTGAGCAGGTGTTAAACTGCTAAACAAAACAAGACATTTAAAAATGTGACTGTGAGCTCGGTCAGCGTCTAACAGACACGTTTACAGGCTGAAAGTCTGCCGTCATCCACAGTCAGGCCCACCGCAGAACCCATCACCCACTCACATCAGGAAATGCATTTTGTTTACTAGCACGGCGACCTATCAGTGCATGCCTCATTTTTGTACATTGACTTCTGAAAAATTTATCTGATCATTGCCTAATAAAACGACTTTCATCCACAGTGTCCACAAAACGGCCTCACGTGGAAGGAAAGCAGCAAACGATGGGCACATACACACTTTCACAGCTGGACGTCAGAGTCAGCACACACACACACAGTGAACAAATTAACAGTCCGGTGTAGAAACACACACACTCATCGCCACCATGACGCTGATCAGCTCCGGCTCTCAGACGGAAACAAACATTGTTCTCAGTGTGAAGGATTAAAGTCGGCATGTGTACAAAACACACCAGCCCCATCAACATGACACACACACACACACACAGACACACACACACACACACACACACACACACAGTGTGCTCAGCTGCAGCTCTGGCTGATTTGCGTCACTGAAGCCTCGACAGAATAGAAGAGAACAGAATCCATGGTGATGTACTGAGGAGGTATTGATCTACTTCCATTGGTGGTAATAGGAAAACAGGTGGACCTCCAGGCCTGCTCCCGCTTCAGACAGAGAGTAATAGCACCCACGGGACCGCTCAAAACCCTCCAAATTACCCATTACTGAACAGCACAGCCCCTTAATTTATGTAGGGCCCGTGAAGCAGAGGGGCCACATTACTCTGGACCAAAAAAAAAAACCATGAAGAAAGCAAGCTGAGAGTGAAGAAGTTTAACAGATAACTGGAGCAGATCAGAGCTGAGGTCAGCCTGGATCAGCAGAGTGTCTGAAATAAACCCGCTGTGCACCGAGTGCAGAGCCCGCGCCGCTCGGGGTCCAGCAGCAGCACACGGACGCGTTCCTGCTCCGCTGGCGTGAAGCAGCCAATCACGTCCCGTGGTTAAAACCTCTGCACGCCTCACGCAATTCACGAAAACTGCAGCTACCGATCAGCTTGGACCAGAAGACCGTTCACCGGTGAGAAAATGACGTCATGGAAGCGCCACTTTTTAGATATAAAGCGAAAATATTCAGTTTTCAGGAGGAAATTTCTGCTTTAAAAATGACCGAAATCAGGATTATTTCATAACGACGTGAATATTAACAGACTGATTGATGAGTCCAGCAACACCATCACTGAACCGGAGCAGTGTGTGAGCCCCCCTCACTCCCCCTCCCCCCGCCGTCCCCCGGTCAGAGGAGACGTCCCCGCGCCGCGGCAGACTGTCAAACGTCTCCATGGCGAAGAGGACGTGAGAGGAATGAAGAAGAGTCGGGCGAAAACACCCTGCGGTGCGCACCTTCCTCACCTCTCCCCCCGCTGCTCACCCCGCAGTCCCGAGGAGCTGCTGATGAGGTGGAGGTTTGCGTCCACGCCGCCCGGCACGTTTTCACGCGCCTGGTGCACTTCGGCCAACTTCCAGCCCAGCAGAGAGAGAGAGAGCCCGGGAAGGGTGCAGGGGAGCCGGCGGGTCAGCGAGCCGCTCAGCCTCCGTCCGAGTGTCCGAGGAACGCTGCCCCTGACTGCCGCGCTGTGTCCGCGTCAGGGGCAGAGTTCCACACATGACGCCTAAAATAAGCCCGACTGTGACCGAGAGGCGTTTTAGAAAGAGGCACCCCCCCAACCCCCGAATTAAAAAGCACCTGTTCGGTTCTGAAGCCCGAGCCGCGGACACGGAGGACAAGCAGGGCTCCGGGGCGTGCTGGAGCCGACGCGCTCCGAACGCACCGATATTCACACTTAAACACACCGGAAGCACCGGCGGGAAGCCGAGCCGCCGCGCGGTGACGCACAGAGCCGAGAACACACTGACCGTGAGCGCTGCTGTGGGTCCGGGTCCTCCCGACATTAATCCCGCTTCTCTCTCCGCTGCTGCCGCCGCGGTCACACCGGAGCTGGTGGCGGAGGAGGCGACGGGGAGCTCCGGTTACCTCCTTCCTGTTCACTCCGGAGTGCAGCGGACGAACCGGGCCGTGTGTCGGTGTCAGATCTCCAAAGTTGCACACGAAGCAGAGGCGGATGTCCGTAAAGCTCCGAGTGGAACACCGCCGGAGCTGAGGGAGGCACGGCAGCTGGAAAAATCCGAGGAACCGAGAAGAGCTGAGAGCCACCGGAAAAGCACAAGACGGAAATCACGCCGCTGTGCGCGGAGCTCAGAAGCCGCAGAGCACCAAACCCGGCGGTAGAACTTCTGCTGCCACCGCGGGTCTCCGAGTCTCCGCGTCCCGCACTCCCGACGTCCTCTTCACAAATGTCCGCTACCCAGCCTGAAGGATGAATTTCCACCCGGAGGAGGAGGAGTGAAGAGAGAGGGAGGGAGGGCAGTGTCTCGCATTCTCTGAATTACTCCACCCTCCAAGCTGCCTGCCCCCACCCTCCCCTCAGCGCCGCCACCTCTCCACCAGTGGCCTGCGCGCGGGGGCAGCACTTATTATTATTATTCTGTTTTATAATTAGTTCTTTAGTTTTCAAGCCAAATGTGTGTGTAACACAAATCTACCAGACAAATACACCAGATAGGAACTGGATTTCAAAATAAAATACAAAATATAAAAGTTTGTTTGCATTTCATTTTTCAAACAGTTATTAATCAGTAAAATTACAAATCAGTCAAAGGATGAAGTACAACATCCAAATAAGATTAAGATCTGCGACTCCAAATTCTAGTGAACTTAATTCAAACATCCAAAAGTTAAAAACGTGGAAACATATCAAATATAGGACAGAACAAGAAAAAATAGAAATGTACAACAAATAAAGCCACAGTCTGATGTGAGGTGTTCAGGAAGTTCGTTTCACACCGCAAAGATCTACAAGCTGATTCTGGTTCTCAGCGTGGGAGCGCAGACTGAGCCTGCGGAAATGTGCGAGCGCATCTGAAACGTAACTTGGTCTGCTCGTGCTTTTTAAACCAGTGAAAGGATTTTCAAGTCTGTCCTTTGAAACACAGCAAGGCGACACAGCTTTGTGAATGTGCGCGTTGCTGTGGTTGAACCTGCTGAACGCCAACACGTGAGCGAGTTTTCCTCCGTCTAAACGAAACTCAGACGCGCAACTATTCCAGGATTTCGGTCCTGATTTGGAGATTCTGGTTTTCAGGTGGACTTCAGTCTTTTGTTGCAGCGGATTTAGGCACTGATAAGTACACCTGTGTGTCATCAGCAAACATATAAACAGTATCTGAAATCTGAGCAGGAGCGAATCAGACGCTGAGGTTTGGTTTGTTCAGATTCATCACTGCAGTCCAGTTTCGCTCCAGCTGGTCTCCGGAGCAGATTTTGCTGATTTTACATTAGTTTTCATTAGTTCGTTCATTTTAATTATTATCACACAGAGGTTGTTTGTCAGAGGCTAATATTAAAAAATACATCTTCACCTTTCCTACTTCTCACTTTCTGCCTACAATCATCACTGTTCTTCCACGCACTCTTCTTTCTTTCAGTCATCCTTCAAACTGTCGCCC
This sequence comes from Maylandia zebra, assembly GCF_041146795.1. Lineage (NCBI taxonomy): Eukaryota > Metazoa > Chordata > Actinopteri > Cichliformes > Cichlidae > Maylandia > Maylandia zebra. The sequence continues at coordinate 41,372,234 of NC_135171.1, forward strand.
TTTTGATGGCCTATCTCATAATTATTGAAACGCACCGTTATGCATCAGTTCCCACACACAGGCGTGTTGTGGGCCTCCCTTCTTGTTGTTTTGCGTTGAGAGATCTCGTTTTTCTTCGACATGAACGCTGGAGTCTCTGCGGGAGTCTCAGTCGTGTTGGTCTGTAAGAGCGACGCCACACGTCCACCACAATCCCAACATGACAATAACTGAAACGATTACGATGTTACATAAAGAACATGAAGGGCTTTCTGTTGGTGTTGCAGAAATGATCCTTACTCAGAAAAACCAAGAACAAATTATTAAAACATGTATGTAAAAATATCCTCCGTGATGTGGATGAAAAGGCCATAAGTCAATATTAGCAAGTAAACTACACACACTTGCATATATGAAGTTAAATGTAAATGATGTGGAGATGCTGTTTGCACCAAAATATACTAAAAGCGCCTAAAGTAAAAGTATATATTATTTAGAATCATGTGCATATTGTTGCCTTATAATTATTCATGAATTCATTAAGCTGTTCATCATTTCAATGTTGCAGCTGGAAATAAATACATGTATGATAAACTGTAGTTTTATTTACAGCACTGGATTTAAACTTTGAAACGTGCTGATTGATGAGTGACAGTTTTAAACTAACTGAGAGTCCTGCTCGATCTCTGGCTGGCTCCCTCCTGTTGCAGCGCAGCCTCAGGTGAGCTTCCACACTGTTCTCTGTCTTTATCTGTGAAGCGTTCACCCTCTAATCATGAGCAAATAATCAATTTGTTGACTCAACGCCTCCTCCGGTGAGCTGAGACGCTTATGACATTGATCCAGGATGTGAATAATCATCGTGCAGGGCTTATCGATATCTGTGCACGCAGTTAAGTCTTAACAGCTCATAATGAACAAGATAATATCTGACATTTAACTTTGACCAAATCCTCTCATATTTTGAATTCAGCTTCTTTTATTTTTCTATTGTATGACAGATCCAGACAATACCCACCTGTCTGATGTTTGTTAACCATTTCTCGTCTCCATTTCCCAAATAAGTCAAACTCTGAGGCACCAAAGAGAGCTAAAAACGCTCCAAGTCCCACTCCAGGAAAATGATCTGATCAGAAATAAATCACACACTCCGCCAACACTTTGGGCGTAAACAAAGACAGAAAACTGAAGAGCAGGTGGGAGAACCCTGACCTCAGCTGACGTAAAGTGATGAGGTAGCTGGTGGCTAGCTGCAGAGCTATGGCCAGGCTAATAGAAAAGATCCAAAGTTTAAGACCACTTGAAAAATGGCAACTAAAAAAAATCATATTTTGCATGGTTGGATCTTAACAAGGTTCCGAGTAGAGCTTCAACATGCAACAAGAAGAAATGGGAGTGACACAAAACATCTTTTTGAGCATGCAGTTTATTGAAAACAACTGAAGCACATTAGCAGAGGGAAGCTGGAGGATGAGGAGTCAACTGTTCCCAGTAAAAGTTCATGTTGAGGGTCTCTGAAGGGCAGAGACAATCTCAGTCAGCCTGAGAGAGACTCTTTACTGAAGCGATGGGCACACCGGGAGCTCCTGGGCTGCACCCTGAGACTTTAACTCAACAATTTGCTGCACATGAGCAGAGCTGACAAAAAGATGCAGAGGCTGAGAATGATGGCTGAACAGTCAAAGAAGCTCATCCAATGTTTGAACCAGAGACAGAGTCGATATATTAGAACTTAACGAGAGATTTGTGTATAAGAAGAACCTGGTGAGAGTGAGGAGGAAGAACTCTCTTTTAACAGGAAGCAACATGCAGCAGATCCAGGCTCTGCTGGTCGGTCGGGGCGAAGAAATGAGAATAAAGCAGCCCTGTGATTTCAGAGCTTCTCTGCAGCATAAATATTATCTGTGCAGATGTTTTCAGAGAGGAAGCTGAGCTGCTTTTCAAAAAAAACCCTTTAAACTGCGTCTGCGTGGGGCCGGAGGCTTTGTCTCCATGCCTGCATTGCTTGTGTTGGCTGTATGGACAGAGTGAAGGCACCTGCAGAGGTTTTATGCGTGTGCCTGCATTTCAGCACTGCGTGAAATGAGGCTGATTGGATATAAAAGCTCAGCTAAGTGTTTTATGAGATCATAAAATCATTTTTTATCCGTAGTAAAAGCCTCGTGTTTCTAGGAGAGGGTCTGAACTGTAACCTCGCACGATGGGACCGAGGCTTAAAAAACAGACTTTTGCTTGGAGACGTGTAAATGCTAACGCCTTAACGTCTTTAACCCATTGTTTGTCGCATGGCGTTGAGTGCTATCCCGCTAAAAGTGCCGTTAACGAAGCAGAGCTCTGATTGGAAGGTCACTCTCCAAAATCTGAGCCAGCGATGAGGAGAGAAGCGAACACAGCGCTGCTCAGGGAGCATAGGGTACGTAATGATGTGAGCGTGAAGCAGGGTGGTGATAAATGGACTGCGTGTATACTGTGCCTTTATCTCAAGAGCACTTCAGAGCACTCTCGATGTCTCGCATTGTTCTGACGGCACAAACGGCGTTTCATACATCACACGAGGCGCCGAGCGGCGGGAGTAGGCCGAGGCTCACAGCAGCTTCAGCTTGGCCAGTTTACTACTCGTTTCATGGAAACTAAGACGTTAACACATAAGAACTGAGGAGTAGTTTGTGTCATTCTGAGAATATTCGTTTATCCATCTCTCCATTTTCTCCTTATCTGATTCTGATTCAGATTCAGGCGTGTCAGGAGTCTTCGTAATCAAGTCATAAAATTACTGACGCATCAGCGGTTGATGCATCAGCGGTAGAGAGGACGGTCGTCATTTAAACATCTGCAGCTTCTGGATACGGAGTCTGTGAGGAAGGCGATGGCAGCCAGAGTCCTGCATGCACTGCAGCCCCAAACCTTTCTACACGTTACGCATGAAGCATTACATCTGAGGCCATAAAGTCAGACTTTAACCTGTCAGCTCGCATGTACAAAGTCCATGTGATGCAAAACAGAACAGAGCAGGTGATCGACTGGTCTGAGACTCTGAACCAAACAGACGGTGATTTTCCAAAAACCCTCCAGCGAGTGTTTGGTGTGGAAACGGCTCATTTGTGCCACTTTGGTCCTCAGTCTCAATCTTTCTGTCAGCTCCCACAGCTCGTAGACAGAAATGATGGTAGATACATACGTCCTGTCTCTCTTCAACACCACAGACCTGTAGAAGTGACTCCTATGTCTGTGACTCGGACCTGGAAAAACAGAAATGGATGGAAGAACGAACCGACTGCGCTGACATCGAGATCAAATCAATGGCTAATTCTTGATTTGATCTCGATGGCACTGCACCAGTTCTCCATCTCTTGAAGGAAATTCCACATTCACATCAGTCTGGAACGCAAATGTGTTTTCTCCTGTAAAGTTGAGGGAAAGTTTTCTCTCTGCAGTGTTTAAAAAGAAAGCTCTTTGATGGCGTACTGTGGTGTACTGATCTGAGCGCAAGAGTCTGTTGTTGTGCTGGTCTTCTGCACCTGCACAGATGTTATCTTTGTGTCGGTGTTAAGTGGCTGTCTGTCCTTTAGAAAATTGCTTTCATTTAATACGGCTTTGTTCTGTCATTAAATCCGCAGTACGAGATGAGCGTAGGTGTCACTTTTAAGTAATGCATGTTTCATTTCAGAGTGAGTGAGATGTGAAACTTCAATCTGCTCATTAAACGCGCTTCATTTCATTCGTGTTTAATTGGGAGTTAAGTTTTCTCAGATCGGCGAGTAGGAGTGCAAGGCTGAAACTCACACTGTCTGCCCTGTGATGACTCAGCGATCACATACGAAAGTCTGGAGGTGAAAGAAAAGTTGAGTACGGTGTGTACTTAGCTTCGACGGTGCTCGGGACATCTCCGGACATGAAAGCGTCCACTGAAGTGGAGCTGCCAGAACCAGCGGAGGCAGTTATGAGTGAGGGGGCCGAGGGATGAAACGAATCTGGAAAATTGTTGGTATTTTGTCCGAGAACTAGGCCATCTTTGAGAGCGTTATTATAACTGACAGCAGACATTGTCCCAATTGTGCAGAGACAAAAAATTGTTCCGTGCCTCTCAGGCTCCGTCAGATAACTGGAAATGTATTGTTAAATGCCGCAAACAAGAGAGGCGAAATTGAACAATTGACCAATTCATCGTCAGAAGCAGAAGTTTCTGTGTCACTTGAAGGTCTCCGTAGGACTTCAGGAGTCACGTGGGGGCAGATGAGTCAGTAAAATACTCACCGATGCAACGAAAAGTAAAAGCACAAAGTGAAAGAATTTTAAGTGGCTATAAAAAGCCTCCTCATTCAGCAAAACACAACTTTACTGCTCGTGGAGTAAAATTGCTGTACTGAGAGCTTTAGGCAGAGGCCAGCCGACTTCACGTGGTCAAGGACTGCAGGAGCAGGTCCAGGGAGGCTGATCTCACTGTCTTTGGAGTCCTGAGGAAGATGGAGCTGAGGTGATGCTGAGTATCTGCAAGATGACAGAAAAGCAAAGGAAAGAGGCGGGCAACTGTTAAAGGAAGTTAGAGGAATATTCGGGCTTTGCTGCTCGGCCGTGGTCAGCATGCTGCTGCTAGCTTTGTGTTAGCATCACAGACTGTGCACAGAGGAGGTTAGGAGCCCCGTCCACACAGAAGCATTCGTTTTGACCAAGTTCACCTTCACCTTATTACCCCCTCCCTCTTGTTCCTGCATCATCTTTGTGTCTCCGGTTGGCTCGTGCGAATCTGGTTTGCTCTTATTCTCCTGACTGTCTGAACTCCGGCTGTACCTAATAAATGGACCGCCAGCCTGCTCGTGCTGAGTGCACAGAGCAAACACTCGCCCCTGGAAGAGGTATTCATTGCTGCTAACGTCGGGAGACAGGCCATCTTTACCGAGGGGGGTGGTGTTTCAATATTCATGATGGTACATGACAGAAGTGTGGATGAGAGGAGAAGTAGGAGTAAACCAACACCGCGGAGGCACAAAGTGGAGTCGAGAGAGCCGGGGAGGGCTGGGGAGAGCACTATAAAGGATATCGAGTCTGACAAAGACAGAGAGCGTATAAGAGCCGGAGCGCGAGGGACCGAGAAAGAAGAAGATCATAGCGAGACCTGCCACAAGTATAAAGAATGAGAGGAGACAGCAGTAAATTGTATTATATTTATACTGCATAGAATAATTATCCTTATCTTCAAAAGGAACCTTCTGCTTTTCTTTACTTCCCTTCTTAATGCTGGCTGTTCAGATTAAACGTTGTCTCCAATAATGTGGGCGGTACTTTCTACTCCTGGATCAGGATGATGTCAGAAAGAGCTTAAATTCCAAACCCACCTGTTGCCCAAGCTTCCTGTTTAGGAGGGGCAACCAAACAGCAGAAGGTTGGCTTGAAGGGGGAGGAGCTAAAACAGCCAGTTTCACACAGAGGGAGACAAAGAAGGATTATTTTGAATTGAGAATCAAGCAAAGCTGCTCTACAGATTTGTTTGTAGCTGTGCATAATCATAACCACCTCACTACAGTACAGAGCGCACTATTTTCTGGAAATTTCCAGGAATGCTCAGCTTCTGAAGCCATCTTCAGAAATCCACAAATGACAGCTCGGCAACATCTGAAGCTCGGTGATTGGACGTTTCTTAACGAGTGACTGAACATGTTTATACTTAAAGGAGCTGCTCTTTCTAATGAAGCTGCTCACGTCCGGAGGATTCAGCCAGGAGATTTTGTGCTCGCCCACCAGTGAACATTGTCTACACACAAAATAAATAACTTGCGTTTTTAGGGAGCTGGCTGTCCACCGTGACGTCCCCTCGTTTCCAGCTCTGCAGATTGAAGACAAAAAAGCAGGTTGTCCACAAAGAAACTGAGCCGGGGGGAAAGAGGTGGGACACGTGGCTCTAAAATCGCACAAACACACTGGAGGGGAGAAGAAGGCAAATGTCTGCAGATGCTCAGCTCTCCGTCTCAGACTATGAATGCAGGGAAGGCGTCAGGCGAGCCGGGGCCTCGTCCGTGCCGCTGTATCTAATGAAAAGTGACAACTCCCTTCTCCCGGAAAGCCCTCCTGTTTTGCTAGGCTTCAAATCCGATTTGCTTGCCCTGCCGCCACCAGCAGCACCACCGCCACTTCCCACACCGTCAGCAGTGCTCCTCATCTCTTTCCTCTCAGCCTTCTAATAAAGTGCTCCCCAATTTTGCTGCCAATATATACTTATTATATTTTAAATATTGTAATTGTCCTGCAGGGAAAGGGGGGAGACGGCTGGCTTTAAACGTGTAATAATGTGAGAAACTGTAGGCGGTGTGTTGCTGCTGAGCAGCAGATGTTTGGGGAGAAAAGCCGGCGAGGCAGAGGAACGCTGCGACGTTGTCATTTGAGAGATAGCAAGTAAATTGATTATTGAATGGCAGGTATTCAGAGCGTGTCAGATTATCTGATGAGCATGTGATAGGAAAACTTCACAGTGCACTCAATCAATCTACAAGAAAGATAAAGTCTCCATCCTCGGTGGGCATCTGTAGGTCGATGAGGCGAAGCAGCTTTGGTGTCGGCGTATCCTGCGGCTTACAGACGCGCCGCATACTTTGTTTTTGTTTCATTAATACTCCAGCGTGTTCGTGCCGCAGCCACATTTATGGAAAACCTTCTTTTTAGACTGGGTGCTGGCTGGTTTTGTGTTTTCTTATTGAGGATTTGGATAAATGTGGGCTGTCCTGTGACTAAATAAAAGCAAGGCAATGTCCTCTGTGTGTGTGAGTGTGTATTCATATCTTTGTGGGGACCAAATGTTGGAAGTTTACTGCAGTTGTGGGGACCAGAATCCCGGTATGGCAGTTTTGGTTTTAGTGTCAGGGTTACAATTGGGCTATGGTTAGGGTTAGGTATTCATTTTTCATGGTTAGGGGGAGCATTATGTCAATTAGATGTCCCCACAACACATGAATACGTGTGTGTGTTTTCCGCTTGTGTGCCTTGTAAAGCAGCGAGTCAAACTGGCAGTGCAGGATACAGTATGTGGGTTAGGGTGCCGTCCTCCTCGTTAATATTTCATCTCAGGCCTGACAGAATGAAACGGGGCAGAGAAACACAGAAGGCCTAATGTGACGGAGACTCTGCGTAACACGGCGGGATGTGTGTGTCTGTGTGCAGTTTTGTTTATGTTTTATTGATTTCAGATTGTATTGTTGTGCCTGGTTTTTGAAGCTAATGCCTTTGTGTGTGTGTGTGTGTGTGTGATGGTACACGTACACAGGAACGTACGCTTCAGGTTTCGTCAGCAGGTCTGTCGTGTGCAGGTAACATAAACAGATCCCAGCGCACTAAACGAGGGACAGACAGGGTGTCTGGGTGGGAGACGTCGGGACACAGTGTGAACTTGAACATTTGTGATGTACAGACCACATATGTTACATTTCAGTAAAAGCAATAAGGATAAAAGGAAGCTTCAGTTTGTCTTACAGTCTCAAACAGCCTCTATATGCGCCTGTATTCTCTTAGGTTTCACTCTTATTTCAGCACTTTTTGTGTTTCAGTTTGTATCCATAGACTGGTGTACCTTTTTGGAGCCATTATCCATGACAATTTTAGCAATTTTTACCCAATTATGGCACACATCTCCTGTGCCACTGCACACCATATTCCCCCTGTGCAACTCTGAAAGCAAAAACTATTTCTGAGTCCTGCTGCTTCATTTTCTTTGTGTGCTTCTCTGATAATCAGTGAAATCTGCTACGCTTGTGACTTTTTAGTGACTTCTAACTTTCCCAGATGAACATGACACAAACTAACCTTCTTCTGATTATAATAAAGGTTTTCCTTCACTGGAAACTAGTCTTCATATGGGACGTTGGGACCCTGGTTTCACAGGAGCTGAAGATGAGAGAAGAGGTTCATCAAAGAAAACGTGTTTCTCAGTGTAAGAATTACAAAAACTTTAAACATTCATCTAAAAAACATAAACTCATCTGTGGAACTGAGGCCACGGCCTCCTGCCTTTCTAACAATCCTCTAATTATTTGGATTAAGCTAACCGATATTCTTCGTTATGGGGAGAAACATTCAGCAATTACAAAGAGTTGGAGATGCAAATCCTAAAATCAATCAACAAAAAGGAGACTCAGACTCTAATCTGACTCCAGATCTGTTCTTCGCACCATGAACGAGCAATTAAGTCGAGAGAAACTGGACCATAAGTCACTCTCCCTGCAGCTGACCTTACAAACGACATGATGTCTCAAAAATATACGGAGTATGAATTATAAAGGGCCGTAGGTGGAAGCCTTTTGCACAGCAGTGTTTGGCGGCACATCTCAGCCAAACCACTTCATCTATTCATTTATTCTTTCAGTGACTGGGCTGCAGGAATCTCCTTCGGCCGCTCACTGTGCTGCGGCCTGTTAAAGATTCAAGGATGAAGCTGTTCAGCAAGAGCTGCAAAAACAGAGCAAACTATCTATTAAACCAGGCAAGAAACTGTGTTCATTCCCACTGTTTGGAGGTGATAATTGCAGTAATCAGTGCAAACAGTCACGATTTGGGTGTTTGGATGGTTGGAAAATCACTGCGATAAAATTATGACTGATTTTAAGTTGAATATGAAGAAGAGGAAATTGAAATTCGGCTGTAAACACAAGATCTGAGGCATTAGGCTGCTGCGGTAACTGAGGCCAGAGCATCCTGGCAATATTACAGTGACCAGAGAATTACCATGTAAGAGAGAGCAGCGCTTTAAAGGGAAAGGAGAGAAATGAAAGCCGAGCTGAGAGGCAGAAACGATTCTGTTAAGTTGGAGATAAGAGCATATTGTAGCCAGCAGAGGGAGGGAGATACGGGAGAGGGAATATGATTCAGTGGGGACAAGGGGACGCGATGCACTTCTCCAACAGATGAGTTTTCAGCCTGTGCTGGAAGATAAGTGATGCTGGAGCTGGCCTGGAGGTGTCACAGCGCAGCTCAGATGCTCTGAAACGCTACAGTGGAAACAAAATCGGGGGATTTTCTACCGCAAGATAAAAGGTTGTTACTCCCGGCAGCTGATTGACGATTTGTCAAGTTACACAGGTCATCGATAATCCCGGGGCGCGGACTCGTCAGCTATCATGACCCTTCATCAGCACGCCACGCAAACAAAGATGAAGCTCGCAGAGATTTGTCTCAGTTCGTTAAAACGTTAAATAATGTCGCGTCATTTTTGGTTGATGGTGGCGACTAACGAGCGAATAACTCACGACACAATCGGCTTCAAAGAGAAGCTTCTTACAGACGCAATAAAATCCTGAAACTAATGTCACAAGATCGAGCTCCAGCAAATGTCCTTAAAGCTGCAGTGGACAGCACAAGTCACCCTTTCCTCCTCAGTGTCTCAGCTGATTGTTGCGACTGCTGCAATAAAACTGCTCAGACACAAACAACCAAAACAAATCAATTCAATGTTATGAAGTCTAAAAATATTCACTCGTTTTCAAGAATATCTAATAAACAGTTCAGTTCTGGCACAACTCCACCTACTTCCTCCACCTCCTGTATCTCCTGCACCCGTGTATAGTGAAAGCGTTCTATTCTATTCTATTCTATTCTATTCTATTCTATTCTATTCTATGGTGCACGGAGTGACACTTAAAACAGTCTCAGACATTTGGTATTTTCTTATTGAATCTTTACAAAACAAAGCAAAGCACACTTCCTGTTTCCTGCTGAGACTCTTATTTTGGTGAAGCTCTTCAGTTACATCTTTGTTTTTTTATGATTTTGTCTTTTAATAAAACTGACGGACATTTTATTTGGTGTTTTTGGAGTTTTTCGGAGACATTTTCTCGCCCAAGAAAGCACAAAATTATTTTCTAATAAAACTGGTCAGATTTTGAGCTGGTCTCTGTCCCAGTTTGCTCTGTCAGGTCCGCCTGGTGTCAAATTTTGAAGCAGTTTAGCTTCATTTTTCAGTTTGCAGGTTATAGCTGCAGAAAAGAAAAGAAAACTAAAAGAAAAAACAAAGAAAAGGTAGGACTTTTTTAAATATGCATTACTGAAAGTCCTCCTCCTCCTGCCACTGAGACAAAATCTCCGAGGAGTGTTTAAAGCACCTTGTTGAATCTAAGTCAGGAAGACTGAAGGCACCTCTGCAGGCAAACGAGGGTCCAACCCACACCTATATGTGTGCCTAATAAAGTGTCTGGGGACTGCACACACCATAATACTTACTATATGCTCATTTTTTATGCTGATGCGCTGTGTTGGTAAACAAGAACGTGCACGTGTGTGTACATGTTGTGCGTACGCACCAGTGATCAAGCAGAAAAATTATGGCTCTCATGAGCTTCAGTCCAAACACACATTTATGATTTACTGCATGTGAGACATTTGTCCCGTTTGCACGGCTGTTGCATCACAGATCTGGGGAACGGCGAGCTGAGAGAGCGGATCTGCAGCCATCACCAAGGACACGGCCGCGTCGTTAAACGGCTCATATTAAGACTCGGATCAATAAAAGTGTGTCTGCTGTTGTGTTTTTATATTTGCTTCATTTAGATGTTCCCTGCTCAGGATGTACATGCATGTACACACATGCTAGCTGTAGTTTCACAGCTTGTAACTTTGTAATAAAACGATCTCGTTCTGCGTCTCCAAAGTTTGTCTTTTTGCATATTTTTTGCATTCAGTGACAGACTGCAAGTAATTGCAGTAACCGACTGTTTGCCCAGATGCTTGCCATGCAACACCACTGACCTCCAGGCGACCGCTTTCAAAGCGCTCGTGTTGGTCCCCGGGTGGGAGGCAGCTTGTCTCCAAAGCTGCTTTGAGGACGGAAACTGACTGCGAGTCCTGCTCAGAAACATTTCAAATGCAACAACCACGGCTGTCCGGCGTGACCCAAGGCTAGCATATTCATCCATTAATGCTTTGCATGAATCAAACAGGCAGCGGGAGATTGTTTTAAAGAAGACTCGATTCATCTCATCATCAGTTTCTCCCTCCAAAGCCGCCCTCGTAGTTTTATGGTTCCCCTTCAGCTAATACCGAAACGATTAAATATTCATGCTGCGAAACAAAAGCATGTTTACATGCTGAAAAATAACAAGGAGTCATGTTTGTTCATCTCTTTTAGCTTAAAAATTAACAATAAACTTCTTTAAAATCTATAAATAAAATATTAAACGAGAAATACAGATACAGCTGATACAGACATTTATCAAAGCAATGATCCCACTTCATGGTTTAAGAACACAAAAACTGACTTTTGTAAGCAAAAGATCCAAGTTTGGATTAAAAGGAAAAGCCTAAAAATATCCTCTTAAAGAGGTTTGGATCTATAGCAAGAACAAACAACAGGAACATGTTCACAGACCTCTGTTAAGTAACGCTGGCTCTTTGCTTTAGCTACACGCAGACCCCCCAACAAAGGCTGGAAATACCCAGATTAAATCATCTATTCTCTGCTGGGACTCCTGTTGCGGCATGTTGGACGAACTGAAAGCTTTTCCGGAAGCTTTTAGGACAACCTGATAATAAGGAATTATAACAACCCGCTCTGAACTGCCTCTGACATTCCAGAGTTAAACTGAGGGATCACGCCCACCACCACAGCTGTGCTTGTCCTTACCTGTCTTCATATCAGCATCCACAACACAAATACCTGCCTGCAGGTTTAAAATGGCTTTGAGAACAAACATGTGAATTCAGAGACTCTCTCTCCTCCAGGACTTCTGTCTTTGCCGAGAGCTGAAGGAATGCCAGCATGTGCCGAGGAGCGACTGATTTCCAGCTGGGGTGTGAGCAGCGTGCCAGGCTGTCTGGGAATTATCTTGTAAAAGTGATGAGTATCTAACAGGGGTCTTTGGAAACAAACAGGGGTCTCGTGGCCTAATTAGCAAATTAAAGAGTCAGAGATCAAGCAGGGCTTTGACGGATGACGCCGCGGCTGTAGATGTCACCAGCTAATACCCCCGTCTTGGCCCTCAGCTCCCAGCAGGCTCAAACACACACACACACACACACACACACACACACACACACACACACACACACACACACACACACACACACAGTCTCTGAGGTAACTCTGCACTCATGCAAACACACCGAGGCATTCGAGTGCCATCCATCCATCCATCCATCCATCTTCAACCGCTTATCCGAGGCCGGGTCGCGGGGGCAGCAGCCTAAGCATTCGAGTGCCAGGGATCCATAAATAGAAGGAATCCTGAACACCAGCGAGCAAGCACACACACACACACACACATTCCTTCAGCACCTGTTGCAGGATCAATAACTATCTGTAGATACAATTGGCTCCTAGCTCCTAACCTAATCACTGCCCTCACAGAGACTGATGCAGCTCGTGCACAACCACACTGCCAACTTTATCCTTCCCACCAACACGTTGAAGAAAACTCTTGTGATTTCTTGAGTTTGCATGTTTTAAGATTTAGGACTCATGAACTGGTCATAAAAGTACTCTTGACATGAATGTGCAGGTTTCGTGGTATGTAACCTGACCACGAGACTGCACCCGTGCGCTCCTGACACCCTCCCTTTGTCCTCAGGCCACACAGGCCAGGTCAGTGAAGTCATCCAATTACAGATGAACGTGCAAAGTCACGCCATTGATCCACTCTTCCCACCGAGGAGGGGTCCTATCTAAAATCAGCCCCTCGGGCAACGTTGGCTGCAGGAATGTGAAAACAGAAGACGTCTGCTGTGGAACTTCAGGGCGCACATTGATCAGCCCGATGGAGAGGGACACGTCGGCGGGAGAGTAACAGTGACGCAGGCGACATCATTGACCCGCTCCGTCATTAAGTTAATGAGGTGAGATTGTTGCGAGGACGTGGTAAGAGTGCCGGTGCAGCTTTCACCACACACCTCCACGGTTTCAAGCAGAGCTGCTCTTTAAACATCTGTGAGTAAAAGGAAAATCCAGTTCTGTCTTTGCTCCCGACAACGTGAACGTGAGGAGGCGTTTGAATCTTTAATGTTGATCTGATCTGCAAACAGCTTCCAAACCTGCAGCTTAGACCACACGACCCCGACGCCACCTCATTTCACTCTGCTCAGGTGTTTGTGACAGTTTATGCCTGAGTGTGAAGATTAATGTGGCTTCCAGTGCAGTTACTCGTTACTCACGCTGATCCGCCCTGCGACAAAGTGGGCGAGAACACACTCTGTCCATATTTGCAGCTCGCTTTTCTTAGTTAACGTTCCTGTTTTGAACTTGGCCACACATTACTTTTATCCTGTAGTTTGCAAACATTAATTATCCCGTGTTTGTTCATGTTTTGCACTTTTACAGATTGTGTAACATCTTGGTTAAAATCAACTCTGACAAGTTTGTTAAGTTAACATGTTATTTGTTTTAACTGTTAGTTGTCTACTTCGTTGAATTCACCTTACTTGCCTGTGTTTCAGGAGCTAAAGGAGGAAGTGCAGCTTCACTTCCTGTATTTATAGCTTCCTGTTTAGTCTGAGGTCACAGGAAGGCACCGGGGGCAGAAGGGGGAGAATTTAATAAAGTCAGTTTTAGCATTGTTTGTTGAGAAATGGATGTTTTGTTGTGATATTTATCGACTACACCTTGGAATGTTTGTATTGCTCATAAAGTTCAGCATCATAAGTTGTTGATAAGAGAAGAAATAGCTGAGCGCACGTCACCTTCATTTTTGTTGGTTTAAGTTCAGTTTTGTGTATTTGCACCGAGTTAACTTTGGAGTTGAGTTTTTTGATTTTTGCAAATATTTTTTGGTAAATAAATCGTTGTGCAGTGGACAGCATCTGTCTCACACACCCTGATGTGTGAAGTCGTACTGACGACACAGTCGGAAAAGAATTTGAGAGTTTTTTAATGCATCGCATTAACGTTAAACAGGTGCACAACTTACTGATGCAGTCCTTCCAAACAAAGTGTGAGGCTCACGCAGGTCGCAGGAGTCTGCTGCGAGGTCACCGGGAGAGCGTTGGTTGTAAAGTCTGTGAGAAACGGGACTGAAGGCCGGTGTGTGTTTGAGTTTTACAGTCGTCACCAACATCAGGTACATCATCGTGTATCCGTTGTTGTGAAATGTCTGTCACACGGTTTAACACAGACATGCACGGATGCTACTGCACACGCCGCGCTGAGGTCATAGTGTCGCACTGCTGAGCTGCATGTTGCCATCAGTCAAGATCAAAATCCAAGGAAGTTTAAAGCAGCAGCGAGCGCTCTGCTAATGCAGTTTTTCTCTCATTATGAGTCATCGTATCAGGTTTCGCTGGTTTGCAGGTGAATGTGGTTCTTGTGTTGCTCCTCTGATGGTAACAACACAGCAAATGAGACGAGACGAGGGAGCGATGGCTTGGAAAACCTCGCGCTGTCTCAGTGGCCTCACAGAGCCTAAAGCAGGGGGTTCATGTAGAAAGTAATATCTGGTGACCCAGTTACAATGAAGACAGACAATAACAAAGTCTGCTCTGAGATTCTTCGCTGTGGGCAAAGGAAACATCCATTCATGTGACTTTATCGCGTGCATCATTCGCCGTGTCATTAATCCTCGTGCAGTCGGCGTGCTGTGTGCTAATCAGCCCTTTCTCCCCAGTTTAATAGACTCTTAGGCTAATGTGTCACACTGCGACATCCACGTCTGTGACCTGAAGTCTTCCACTTTCTCTCACCTGTTCTCACTGCAAGCGGCAACGTGTGAAATTACCTAATTCACTTTTAAAGCCGAATGTCTCCTTTTATGGATCCTCTCATTACACAGCATTTTCCAGAGGGGCATTTAAACGAGCCGCAGGACCGTGTGCGTGTGTGTGTGCGTGCGCTGTAGGTCACGGGGTTGTGTTTACTCTGCACATGTGCATGCAGATTAAACACTCCGTCTTCCTTCCATCTGTGGCAGAGAAGCAGAAGAAGGAGAAATCTGAACCGTGGAGGCTGCGGCAACGGCGACGACCATCGTTGCATTAATGCAAATAATATTTACATGCAGTGCATCAGTACGAGAGCAAGGAAGGAAAGGATTTTAATAGCTAAAAGTATTCAATTTAATGCTCCGCAGAATGCAGTGAATGAATGGATTATTTGCACACATGCGCCGAGTGTGAGTCGACTCCTACAAAGGGACTTTCCAGAGTCACGGAGGAGGCTGAATGAAGCATTCTCACCCGGGGGAAGTAAACAGAGGCTGAGCTGGCTTCATGATCCAACCTGCCCTGCTGAGAGTGAGGCAACGCCGCTGCCAGCCACCCCCCGGTGCACCTCCTCACGTATGAGTGCTTTCCTGTTTATCATGCCACTTATGCCAGTACATTTATCTTTGGGGGATTCTTACGCTCGCTACACCGAGAACACGGGTAGTTTGAGAGAAAAACCAAGATGACCATCTATATCCAACTGGAGCACTCAGGCCCCGCTCACACTTTGACCAGGCTCACCTGATGGTGGCTTGGCTTAATGACTCACATGATAAGGGGGTGGGGGTCAGCGGCTCTCAGACCCGCCCGCAGAGCGGTCGGCAGCTTTATCGTGTCAGCGCGTTCGTTCCTCAGAACAAAAACAGAGGCCGGCGTTTTCTCTGGCACTTCAGCTATTAGATTCCTCAGCTGTCAGTAACTCATCAGCATTTCTCTCTGTTTCCTTTCAGCAAACCAAAGAATCAACCGGCCAACTGAGAAAACACTTCAAAACTTCCTACTGCTATCAAACTCATAGCTGAAGAGTCATTTATTGATACAATACAATCCCGATCAGAAGTTTAAGACCACTTGAAAAATGACAAAAAATCCTATTTTGCATGGTTGGATCTTAACAAGGCTCCAAGTAGAGTTTCAACATGCAACAAGAAGAAATGGGAGAGAGACAAAACACAGCTGATCAAAAGTTTAGGAGCGCACCTCCGAAAACACCCGTAAACCCCCAAATCAGAAATCAAAGATCCAGACATGAACGCTGGAAACCATCAGGACCATCAAGGTCACATTTGTTCTCATCAGAGAATAAAACTTTCTTCCATGTCCGGTCATTTCTGTGGCATTCACGGAGACGAGGCCTTTGAAGGCTTGTTACATATTTTAGGGCACGCTTTGGAAATCACAGAAAGGTCATTAATGGGTAGGTCATCGGGTATCTCCAACACTGAGCTCAAATCAGTTCTCTCTAGATGACTAATAAAAGGTCTGAAATACTCCGAGAAATTCACGGTTGGAGGTCTATCTGTGAATCCCACAGAAATGTGACCCTGGGAACATGATAAGCTGTGACACACAGAGGATGGACGTCTCGAAATGAGCAGGTGCTGATTTTTGTCAGGTGTAGGTACGGCGCTGCGTCTCGTCCGAGTGTCCTTTGTTTACAGGAGCTGCAGCGAGACAGAAGCTCAAAGCTTAAATGCATCTCTGAAAACAGGAGTCGATAACATGTTGTTTAGACCTGTTTGAGAATCGATTTGTGTAACCTTTCACTGGATGTGAGCAGCAGTCAGTAGCCCTCCTCTGCACTCACATCATTCTCCACGCCGCCCTCTTCGCTTTCAGAGCCTCCATTTATTTGTTTCTTTATGCAGCCTTTCCCTGGATCGTCCACGGAGTCTTTAACGTTAAAACTCATGCATGCACGGAGCAAACGGGGTCACCCTGTGCATGCATATTTCTCTGTATAAAATGTTATTGGTGTTTTTATTGAAGACGGTGGGTGATGACTCTGTGTGGAGCTGAAAATCAATGCACGCGTGATGAATACTCGGCTGCCGCTTCACTGAATCGTTAAGCGGCCCCATCGCATTAGCCACACTGACACTTTATGGATCCACATGTCATTTTAATAACACCACTAATGTCTGTATCATGAGGCCAGTCTTCTTACTTTGGATAGCACTCGCTGCTTGATGTCACTCAGCAGTTTCTGATCAAGCAGTGAGTGAAGTACCGATGACACAGGCCGTCCGCGAGGCTGCTGCTCATGTTTCCGACGGTAAAGAATCACTCAGGATCTGCTGCAACAGAAACCACGTGCATGCGCGTCAGAGAGTGAGGTTTCAAGACTGTATAAAAGGGATGGACACAGCTTCCAGGTCTGAAAACACACACAAAGGGTCTTAAACCTGCATTTGCTCTAATGTCCAGCTGGGGGCGACTCCTCTGCTTGTGAAAAGACGTCGGACTGTTGTCTATGAGAAAACGAGCCTTCTGTGCAGCTGACCTCAGTGAACGCTGTCCTGATGAGTTTATGGCCTCAGTCTTATTATGATTTAATAAACATAATCCAGGACGTGCTCATTGGCTGAAGAGTGTCTCTCTCTGTTTATTGGTCAGATCTGCTCTGTCCTGTTTCAGCATACCAAGGCTGGGACTGCGGCTACTTCCATCTTTATATACAGTTCATATAATTATGTATGAGCGCTCTGCAAGATCAGATATTGTCATGAAGCGAAGTTCCGAGCGCAGGCAGGACCCAGTAGCAGAACACACACACTAAGGTAGGAGCGAATAAAGAAAGTAATTTTTATTGCAACTAAAGGTGTCCCGTGAGGGTAGCCTGAAAAACAACGTATGGAAACCGAGGGACCGCGCAGGGAACGCCGAGAGCGGGGCTGTGAGAGGCTGTAAAACAAAAAGAGAGACAGATTACTGGGGTGCGGAAAAAAGGCAGCATACGAGGGAAGGTGGAGTGTGCGTCTCACGGTGATAGCCGGGCCGAGTGAACCAGAGGGGGGTGGAGCTCCAAAAAGGGGTCGAGACGGCGAAGCTGATGGTGAACCAAATCTCAGGCGGACAGGTGGACAGGCAGGTGGCTCGAAAACAAAAACACGCCGAGTTGTGATCTGGGTACACAGGGAAAAAACAGTGTTAGGTCCGATGGAGAGTTTGTCATACGAGTTCTTTTCCCGCAGGCGTACGTTACCGCTGAGAGGCGACTACGGACTGGCGTGGAGCAGCAGGTAGGGCAGGATTAAATAGTCCACCTGGTGATCGCCTGGGATGGGATGCAGGTGTGGGGTTAGCAGTGTGGGCGTGGACATCCCAGCAGCACCCCGGACGCCGGGCCGCGGACCATGACAGATATTCTGTGATTCTGAAACCTTCTCAGACCTTTTTTCCACTAAAAGTGAAACCATCCGATCAAAACTCTGGACTGTGGACAGACAGATGACTAGCTGGGATAATAACCTGATTTAAAACAAAGAACCTCCAGAGATTATTAACCCATCTTTTAAATTTCCAACCCAGCTGATGGAAAATCATAAAGAGCATCATAACGACTGCACAGACGGTCCACAACAACACACACTCACACTATAACCGAGCAAAATATAAGCACCGGTCAGCATTTTGAAGGCGAACATGACCTTAGTTCATATTTAATACACTCAGGATTTCAGCCTCAGGTGGCAGAACTCTACCTAATGATGGATCCATCTCCCCACACCTGCAGGCACAGCTCACATTACAGTGAAAGGAGAGAGTCAGCGATCGCCATGACACCCACCATCTCTCTGTCCTGGAAAAAAGGAAAAGCTACCAGACAGACGCTGCTCGGCCGGCTTTCTGCAGCTTTCTGAATCTCCCTCGATTCCCAAAGCGAACAAATCCTAGAGGCACCGCTGAGAGTTCAAAACATTCTCGGTTGTGTTGGTTTCAGTGGGAAGACGTGACTTTTAATTTGAAGGCGAACGCTCTGTTTCAGGTTTGTGTTGTAACTTCTAGTTCGGAGCGTAAAGTGTGTTTGCAGACAAGCTGGCGTCGTCCTTACAAAATACATCATCAACTCATTTCCCGTGACCCTGTTTAATGACATCACGCATCGTCTTGATGTTTTCAAACAGGAAGTGATGAGTGAGGATGGGCTGGACTGCGTAATCCTCCCAGAATGACTAAAATAGAGAAAATGAACTCAAGTGTCAGGAGCTGAACCCAAAAATGTTCCCCTCACTGCCATTTTCCCAGAAAGTCTTTTCTGGAGCCACAGATATCGCCCCCTGGTGGCAGTGCAGGTTTTAGGCTTTCATGATCTTGTGTTCTGATCCGCGATGTTCCCTCGCTCATTCTGGCTCAGTCCTGTCTGATCGTTTGGTCGTGTCTGCTGAACAACAGCCAGCTTTGCCACACTGGTTTCATGATGAACTGGTAAGTGCATACTGGTTTTTGTCACCATTATATGCCACGCTTGCTGATTTATGGGTAACTGATTATACACGTGGAGCTTGAACGCTGCATATCGCTGCTCCTTTGCCTGGTGGATCAGAAGAATCACAGCTCACAAGCCCAAACACCTTTTGCAGATGTAAGGGCTGCAGTGGATTACCCATCATTCTTAGCGTGTGAGCCTGTGTGGTTCAGTCGAAGCTAACAACACAGTTTTCTTCTAGTTAGCGACGAATGATCCTGCTGTGAGGAAAAACTACGGTAAATAAAGACTAAAGTATTGTCCTCTGAGTCTCACTTTTATCCAGGCTAAATACAATCTGGCATATATTTAGGATCTAATGGCACTTTATCAGGTTTCTAATTAGACCGTAAGGTGTGTAATTAGGGTAGGGACTGTGCTGCTTTTTTCTGATAAAGAATGATTTATTTCTAGTTTTTTCTAATGCGAAATAAATGCACAGCTTATTTCCATAAAGTACAGCGTGACCCACAACTGTAATCAGCCAAAATGAAGCCAGTTTAAAGCAGACATGGCTCAGCTTGGTGGAGTAGCTCACAGAGCCCTGAAACGTGAGGATGGCATCCAGCTCCACCCGGCTCTCTGTGCGAGGTCACGGGACGAAAAGCCTCGGAGCAGCTGGTTTCATCTTTGACAATGCCTGCCATTTTTAAGCTCATTATATTACATTTAAGGTAAACTCTCAAAGTGACAGTGACTGCAGTTATTCGCTCAGCTCAGCTGCAGTTAGCATGAAGCTGCCTTTTCTCTGCCTGTCACGTCCATTTATTTGTCTTTCTGCCCGTCTCTGTTTGTGTATCTCTATTGTCTCTCCTCTCCGACACACACACCACCTTCCCTGCAGGCTGGGCTGGGCGGATCAATGCTGCAAACCCACACTGTGTGTGTGTGTGTGTGTGTGTGTACACGGCACTGATCAATGGTGATTACCTGCAGCCCTCTGCTCTTTGTAATTGGGGAGTGAGGAATGATTGGCACTGTGCCACGGGCCACTGCCATTAGGAATACACACACACACACACACACACATCAATATCGAGCTTACCTGATATAAAATGATTGTTGCTCCTAGAAACTGGAGGTGCAGAATCTGGACTTCCTCGTTACCTAAAACGTTGTTTTTACTGCATTTAGTCATTTTTATTTTTATGTATGTTTTCTACGCTGATTTGTTGCATTTGAATTTGTTACATCAGGAACAGACAGAAGCTGCTGTGTGGCAGATTTTCAAAATAAAAGTCCACAGTTTCTTAATAGCAGAGTGAAACTCTTTAAAAAAATTAATTAAATAAAAGCTCTCTGTTCTTTTTCTGAGAGGGGATCATCTCCTCCTATCCCAGCTTCCTCCTCCATCACACCAGCCCTCTGCATGTCCTCCTTCACTACATCCATCTTCATCACCCTCCCTCCTCTGCACATGTCCAAACCCTCAGCCTCTCCTCTCTGTCCCTCTGATGGACTCATTTCTGATCCATGCTGCTCAGTGAACATCTGAACATCTTCAGCTCCACCATCTTTTGCTGCTGTCCCTCTCTTAGTTGTAGGAATTCATCAGCATGCTTCAAGATTTTATTCTTTTCAGTATAAAATACAAACTATTGTCTGTTTTCGGTGGTTTTAACCAAAGTTTTTAGCAGCAGCAGCTTCTTATTGCTTTTAACAGAGCGTGTCCGACCAGCCTGATCCTGGCTGCTGTCCCGCGGCTCTCACTGGGATTCAGAATTCATTTGAATCCTTCACTGCTCACTAACCCTGGTTACATGTGCTGATGCTGTCATAGCTGAGACTGAAACACAAAGACGACCGTACTTTGAGACCTTCAGTTCAGCTTCCTGTGTTTATTCATCAGATCTGCATCGACTGTGAAGAGTAGAGTGTGCGCGTCATGTCATCCAGCACCATCTTTTTATTTTACCAGCACGTTGTCCTCCCTCCCAGACGGCCTCTCATTATGAACCATGTGGCAGCTGCAGCACTGTGTGGAGTTACAGACCAAAGGCAGTGATCTGAGGTCACTTACAGCCAATCCTCTTACACTTCCCTCCAATCCCTGTTTAACAACTCGACCGCTTAAGCCTGGGCTACTTAGCGTGAGCGTTCCCTGCCAGTGGACAATGCCACCGACGCTTTTTCCTCCGCAGCGTTGCCTTAATTTGATGACTAATGATGGTGTTTGCTTCAGCTTTCACTTAACTACGCTGCTCAGGCTGCTCAAGCGAGCAGTCTTTCTGGTCAGCAAAAAGATTCAAATTCAGCAACTAAACAAAAATCGGCCTTTGTTAAACTTTTATGTTTTAAAGTGAAACTTTTCATTAAAAAATAAAAGCTGTGAACAGTTTGACATCTGGGGTAAAAGAGAAAGAAATCAGGAAGCTCACACCAGTTTGTGTCGGTTCCTTTTAAGTGAGTTTAATCTGTAACCTTTAAAAAAATGAGTGTGTTTGAAGGTGAGCATCACATCAGGGTGACAGCTGAGCCCGACATAAGAAGCGCTTTATCTAAAACACGTCTTTCAGATTGAGTACGTGGGGATTTGAAGGCCTGGGCAGGTTTTCTAACCACATTAACCTTATTTAGTGTTTTTTAACTTCCATCTGGTCACACATCTAGTGTCAGGGTTCAGTCAACGTACGCCAAACAGAAAAGCTTATGACCAAAGAACTAGGAGACCAAAATGGACAGTAAATGTGCTGTGAGAGTCAGAAAACATACAACACAAGCAAACCACAGCTCTAACCCTACACGGTCACCTGGCAGATGTTGGGTTTAATTAATAGATATTAAAGATTAAGATATTAAACCCAACATCCTGAGAGCTGATCCAGCTGAGGTGCTGTGAGAGCATCCTCATCCTCATTTGGAGAAGGAATGACGAGTGAAGCCAGTGTTGGGTTGGAGAGCTGCACAATCTCACACATCTTCATTCATTTAGTTACTTTTTGCACAGTGCTCCGTCTTTTGTCATTGTTGCACTTTTCTGTTGTCTTTCTTTTGTTTGTTGTTGCAGTTTTTGCACACTTGCAGTCCTGTGTGTGTCATATGTAGCACCGTGGTCTTAGAGACACACTGTACTGTACCGCTGCACGTGGTTGGAATGACAATAAAGCCACTTGACTTGACTTGACTTGAGATTTATTAAAGTAGTCAAACGATTTATGCTTATCTGTGGAACACAGCTGGTGAATGCAGGACTTTACCAACACAAATACTTGTCTTAGTACCAAATCTCACAGTTACAGTAACTCTACCATCTGTTGGACAGGAGTGACTACAGCTGCCTGTCGGTCGAAGAGGCCGCTGAGTGCGAGTGTGGGCATCGTGAGTTAAGCTCCTCACGCCTTTGGACACCTTTGGGCTGACGCCTCAGACTCATTTCCCAGACTCTGTCAGGAGCTTTTGCCGATCCGTGGCCCGGAGCGCTTCTTCCCGCGGGGTGAAAGGTAACTGCATCCAATGTGAGGACATGAGGTGTTTAAAAGTGGCTCTTTAATAAAGCTCCTCCAAAGCAAATTAAATACAGCTAAACTGAGGTAAGCAAGTCTGCATCGTGCCACCAGTTGCTAAATCTGAGTCACACAGAGCGAGAGAGAGACTACAGTTAATCTGGATAACTGCAATCCCTTTTAAGTCCTCTTGTTTATAGGAGAGAGGAGTCACAGCTCCCACAGGCAGCAGTGCTGGCAAGGTTACGCTCAGAATGTAATCTGTCCCAGACGACTGTTTATCTGCCTCAAACTGCAGTCAGAAATGTGATCTATGGGATTACTCTGTGCAAATACGCTCACGAAATCACTTCTTCGCTCGCTCCAAGGTCACTGCTAAGATTCTTACGAGTGCAGTCGACAACATGCAACATTTATCTGGAATAAAAAGGGAGGAGGAGAAAGGCAGATAACATCTCATCTCCCCAGGTGAAGCGGCTGGGCGGAGCTGACCTGCTGGACTCGACAGATCAAACGTGGCTCCTCTTAGATTAATAATAATGTGAACTAATATTGTGAACTTGTGTTGCTCGTGCTTAGGTTAGCGAGGACTTGCTCAGTAATCAGCAGCTTATTGCTGTCAGCACTGCTTGTTTTTCTCCAGTTCTCTTTGAGCCAGCGGCACTGACAACATGCTAAAAAGCCTTTGGCCAGCCCCCAGTAGATCATGTGCTTTGAGATTCAGAGCAGGAAGCAGATTCCCAGTGATGGTGCTGAGTCAAGTAAAGCAAAGACCACTGTCGCGATTCCGGAGAGAAAAATGTCCAAGACTTAACGCTAAAGAGCGAATATTAATCTGTGATGTTAACTACATCCAGGTCCACACACCGAAGCACCACCGAGAATCGAAAACAGTCGTCCTCAAGGCGTTATAATAAAGTTCAACATCCAGGTGTCCATGAAGAAGCAGATGAGGTTTAGCTGAGTTAGAAGTCAGCAGGAAGTGAGTTTACTGGTTCCCAGTAGGACATGACAGCTCTGACTGAAGTCTTATTAATAGCTGTGCTGTAACTTTGGACCCAGACAGACAGAGTGAGCGCTGCAGCTGTATGGATGCTTCTAAACGCAGAGTTTCTGTTATTGGTATTTCAACAATTAAAAAAAGTAACAAAACACCTTTTATAACTGAGAATCAAAATCCAGTTTGACTGTACGAGCACCAGTAAAAGCTGGTTTCCAGTCCTCCCAGCAGCTCTCTACGGTGGCGCCTAGAGACAAAGCATGTACAAAACACAACAGAAGTGCTCCAGGACGCTAGGGGCAGTGTTGAGCTTGATTTGCAAAATAAACAGCAAGTTTGTTGCAAACACCTGGAGTTGGATACCAGCGGGAAACATCTGCAAGGACAGAACAACCACGCTTTATAAGAAAGTTAATGTGCAAACTGTTGTTTGTTTGATTTGTTTTTCATTACTATGAACGCTTGGTGTATGGTGGAGTCAAAACTGACATTAGCTGACAGTCAGTGTGCTTTGCTCAGAGAGAAGCTCAACACTGCCCCTAGTGTCCTGGAGCACTTCCGTTGTGTTTTGGAGTTTGTACGTGTTTTGTCTCTAGGGGCCACCGTAGCTCTCTGATGAGCAGATGATAAAACGATGAACTTTCTATAGCAGTGCCTTAAAATCATTATAGATTCTGTAGTCTGAAGAGTCAAAGGAGCTTGCAAAGAAAAGCGTCTGGACTTCTTTAAGTTACTTGAAGACGTTTCATCTCTCATCCGAGAAGCTTCTTCAGAAGATAATAATAATCAGAGATAATAATAATCACTGCAAACATGACTGTGGGATCAAAAAGCTAAAACATGCCTGTGTGTCACATGATATGAGACATCCTCTCACGGTGCAGACGTGACTGATGGATCGATTCATTCGCTCAGTAAATAACATCAGCTAATCAATACAGGCTAACTAATGGAATAATCTGGCTCTGCCACTGATCTATGTTATATGTATCTTTGACTAAAACATCACCGTCATGACAAATTAAATGTGTGATCATCAATCAGTGCTCATTAAATTCAACATGTGTGCGAGGCCAGTTGTCATCAGCCGCTCACCCACACGATCGATAACACGAGGACATCGGTGAATGTGAGCTGTGATGTGCATCGATTCATGTGTCAGTAATGTCACCTGTCAGTGTCATTACATTGAAATGATGAGATAAATATAAATTCCACATCTTTAATTCAATTCCCTACGTTCCAGCTTTGGTTCGATATTTTCTGATTTTCAATCAGAAAGTTTCATGTTTAGATTTATGAAATATGTGAAATCCAGACGTGTTTGAATAAGTGGAATGAAAATCAGATTATGTGTGAAACTACGTTTCTTCCTTAAATTCAAAAGTCATCTATAGGACTATAATCAAGTCCTTTAACATCCTGGTAACTCATATGATTAAAACATGAATGAAGCCAGGCTGTAGCCAAAGGGCTTACGATTGACTATGATAGGTTTAAATCCCACCATCGGTTCTTATCAAATACAAAAGCTACATTAAAACATCTTCTGCGACACAAAACAACCTTTAATAATGGGATGGAAATCTGCTTGAATCAAATGAAAAGCTGATCTTTAGTAAACCTAACCCAGATTTTTGAATTTCTCCTGTAAATGAAGGTCACGCACAAACTACACTAACATTCATAACATCCACAAGAATTTAGATCAAAAGCTGAAGATAAAAAACTCTCAGAAGAGAAAAAATAAAGAAAGACAAACTGTTGGCTCCCTAAAGGCCAACAAAGGAAGGAGATGAAGATAGATGGAGACGTTTCTCTGACAAGTTCAGCTTTGTTGGCTCTTTTCAAACTGGATCTCAGAGCCAGAGTAGAGCTCCAGTGATATTTTACAACCGCTGTGAGACATCTGGAGACTCTTCTCTCCTCTCTGTGTTACTTTCCCGTGTCCTTGAAAATCTTGCATAAATCCTAAGTGACCACAGACTCGAGTATTTCTCCTTTAACGGCTTTTGTTGCTGATCTTTTTATATCTGAGCTCAAGTTTAGAAACAAGCTTGATTATTTTAAGTTAATTATTTGTGAAATCGTTTGCAGGCGTGCAAATCAAACAAGTGCGGAGTTCAAATACCTCGGCTCTCTGGTGCAACAAAAGAAAGTGGCATCAGCAGCGGAAATACATTCAAGAATTGGTCAAGCAGCGGCGACTTTCACCTCCCTCCGATGGTGCATCTGGAAGAAGACAAACCTCACCCTCACCACCAAAATCCGCCTGTACCGTACACTGGTGTTGCCCATTCTTCTCTATGAGTCGGAGACCTGGGTTATCCTCAAACACGACCTCTTCCAAATGCGCTGTTTACATCAGATTCTCCGAGTGTCCCTCCGTGATCGTCTCAGCAACAGCGTGATACGTAGTCAATGTCACCAGCAGCCGTCAACGCAAGAGCTGGTTAGGAAGCAACGACCGCATCTGCCACATGAGCAGCCATCGCCTGTCATATCGCCTCTTGAAGCAGCAGCACCCCACCACTGGAGAATCAAGTGTGATGCACCCAAGAAGACTTGGATCAAGCAAACTGAAGATGATCTTAAACAACGACGTCTAACCCTCGAGCAAGCAAAGGTGAAGGCAAGAGACCACGAGGCCCGGACGTGCATCGTTGATCAAGATGGAAACCCTGCAGCACCCACAGCGACGTATTGGCTTCGTGCAAAACCTCCCTGCCGAGCGCCAGCGAGGGACAAAAGAAGAAGAAGAAGGTTTGTGAAATCAAATCATAGCCTAAGTGCTTTTGATTGGAGCCGTTTTCACACATCTACTTCCTCCTGAACTTTTAGTCTGTCTTTAACCTGACAGCGCTCTAATGAAAACATCTGCAGACACTCCTGTTGGTTTTATTAAGCCTGAGTTTTTAGAAGTGCAACACTTTTTCATGCAAAACATTTTTATTACCAGTGTCAAAAGAGATTATATGGTCCGTAAATACATTTTAAAAAGCACGCATCCTTTCTTCACTCTGATTTATTTATGACAGATTCAGCACAAACTTTCCAGTAACATCCACAGGAGGTGACATTTATGAAGGTTTTTCCTGTATTAAAATATTTTTATTGGCAATGTAACTTCAGAGATCTTCCCAGATGATGTCCAACAACTCGTGGAAGGACGTCCATGTGAAGGATTTAATTCCCACCTCAGAGACTTTATATTGTAAGGAAAAGCCAACAATCAACAGTCCTCTCTGAGCGAGCACTTGGCTGGGAGCTCCGGGATGGAGACAGGACAAAGATGTGGAAGAGAGTCAGAGATTAATAATAACTCATGATTAAAGGATGAAGTGATGGTTCCTGATCCAAGTATCTTAATGTTTTCATGGCTTTAGGGTATAAATACATTTTTTTTAAATTGTATTTGTTAATACTGGTCATTCAAGCGTGCTGCTATTGTACAAATTACACTGAATTAAGTAAACGAATAAAGAAAAGCTCCTAAAAGCTGAAAGAGCAGAAAGGAACTGGTGACAGGAGGACGTGTGAGGCGAGCCGGATACATTTTCTTCATGCAGATTAAGAAGCTGAAAGGGGAGCTGCTCTACAAAGATGTGTTTGCAGTCGCACCTTTGAAGAAGCAACAGATGTGCGCTGGCGCAGACCCTGAGGCATCGCGGAGCGGTGGGCCAGCAGCACTGAAAGCCCTGTCATCCATGGAGGCGAGCCGCTGGGAGGAGGGGAGAGCAGATGGGCCGGGCTGTGCGGGGACGGAGGAGAGTGGATATGAAGGGAGGGGGCCGTACTGTGCAGGGATTTCAAGGCGAGGAGAAGAACTTTGTAGTGTGTGCTGCACCGAAGGCAGAGGCAGGTGCTGCAGGGAAGAGGTGGTGTGCCGCCGGGCTCCCGTGTGATGCCGAAAAATGGAAATCAGTCCGAGCTCTGGAATTCAGCTGATGATAAAACTGCATATTGGCACTGAACAACCGGCAACAATGGAAGAGTGATTAAAAGATACACTTTATGTAAGCAGAGTTTGGGCCGGGGCTCTCGAACCTGCCCAGCTCCTGGCTCCTCGTGATTTTCAGAAAAACCCAGATTGATGGAAATGTGAAAAGCAAACCTGTTTTTATGTTTTGTTTTTCATTTTAAACTTTAAAGTTAATTGGTATGAGCCGATGCAACCAGCTGAGCATCCGAACTTGGCCTCTCGCGGCGTGACTAAACATGTCAGTTTGCCAAAAGCAAAGCAGAACTGGCACAGTCTCAAGAAAAGGACTGGAAAGCTTACAACTTACAATAAAAAAGGCAGATTTTCATAAAAAGTGGTAAATTGATAACTTGCAACTTTAGAAGAAAAATCTAGTGCATCGTGCCACCAGTTGCTAAACCTGAGTCACACAGAGCGAGAGAGAGACTACAGTTGATCTGGATCACTGCAGTCCCATTTAAGTCCTCTTGTTTATAGGAGAGAGGAGTCACAGCTGCCACAGGCAGCAGTGCTGGCAAGGTTACGCTGGTGGGTTAGCAAAGTTAGATTTTAAAATACCAAAATTGACAAGAAGAAACTGGCAAATTTATATTAAAAAAACTGGTAAATGGACTAAAAAAAAAAAAATCTGTCAATCTTACATGAAAAAGAAAGGAAAAGTAAATAAGACATGAAAGAAACAAACACCACAAATTTACCAGAAAACAGTCGAGCCAATAAAACAGTGAAAATCCCGCCGGAGGCTTTGATGAAGCAGCTTGATTGTGCATAATTTGAATATATTATCTAAAATGAACGCGGTGAACATCTATTCATGCTACACAGCTTCAGCATTTGTGGCTGTGCAGCTCAAACTCTTCAGACTTGGTTTGAACGCACGGCGACAGGAAGTGACGTTCTGCATGCAGACGCAGCTAAAGAAAGCAGGAATCTGCTGCTGAGAAAACAAACGTGAGATTTGTTCATTTTATACCAACAGCAGGAGAATTTTACACCGAAAGACTAAAAATCCAAGAGCTGAACCACAACATGTTTCCATATGATAGAGCAAAGCATGCTGGCATAAATACTGTGAATAATACAGTGCTGTCCATAGATCACAAAGTAATGGTGCTGTTTGATGAGCTTCTACTGAAATGCAGAGAAATGTGAACAGTG
This sequence comes from Maylandia zebra, assembly GCF_041146795.1. Taxonomy (NCBI): domain Eukaryota; kingdom Metazoa; phylum Chordata; class Actinopteri; order Cichliformes; family Cichlidae; genus Maylandia; species Maylandia zebra. The sequence goes on from NC_135171.1 coordinate 41,400,925, forward strand.
AGATAATTAGAGTCTGTGTTCACAGGCGAAACGCCAAAGCTGAAATGTATTTATAGGAAACGTTCGCTGTATGAAGGATCAACAGAAGAACTGAATTATACATCACGGCGCTCACGTCTCATCAGCATGTATGTGTTTATATCTCATCTTTACGCACTCCCTGTATATAATAATGGCTCTATTTTACCCTTAATTATATTTCTTAATTACACCACTGTGAAGAAAAGTTTTCAGGTACTTTTTTAAAGCCATTATACCCTCGAGCGTGGTCTCCACTGTGATTACCGGCACCTCCGTGATGTAGCTAGATGCAAAGCGCAGCCTAATCAGTGATGAATGCCCTCCTGGTAGTTATTGCCGTGCATGAGCACATGCCTCTCCAATCACCTGTGCTCTCATTAAGCAGCCATTGTGGCGAGGCCGGGTTCAGGAGGTGCTGCGATAATTAACAACAGTTCAGGCTGGATTAAAAACTAAAGAGAGAATGGGACCTGATTATTGTGGCCTCCTCCCCATCTTGTAACCTGCAGCACCATTAAGTCTCCATTCATGTCACCACCTTTGTTCCTCACCTTCAAAAATAACAAGCTAATCTGCGACGTATGTGGCTCTGCATAGTGTGTGCGTGTGTCAGACAGAGACGTGGATATCTGTCTGCTACGGACCTACCAAAACAATGCTGATTTGACTTATACTGTGGGTGGAGCTCCACATCCCATCGATCAGGGGTGGGGAACTCCAGGCCTTGAGGGTGTCCTGCAGGTTGTAGATCTCACCCTGGGTCAGCACACCTGAATCCAATGATTAGTTCATTACCAGGCCTCTTCAAGACATGTTGAGGAGGTCATTTAGCCATTTAAATCAGCTGTGTTGGATCAAAACCCGCAGAGCACCGGCCCCTGAGGCCTAGAGTTGGACACCCCTGCTTTAGACCCTCCCCCTTTCAGCTGACTTTGTTTTGATTGGCTGCCCCTGGCATTGGGTGGGGCCACTTGTTAGTCAACGTTGATTTTGAAGCCTGTAACTAAGTTGCCAGAAAGCCTAAGCAATCATTTCTAAAACTAACACAATTTTGGCCACTTTGCCCCAAAATAAGGATGATAAGTTTTATTTAAACTCCTACACATGATCAAAGTTTCATAAAGTTCAATCAGTTCAGATCGATAACATAAATGCTGCTGATTCTGCCAAGAAAAAAGTCAAAAAGTACATTTATCTGCCAAACAGACAGCTGAGATCTTCCTCATGTGTGGCAAATTTTTATGTTTAACATTTTTTAGATTCTAATTTGCTGCCTAAACATGCAAAATGCATCTTTGGAGCAAAATTACACCAACCAGACACATGAGATTTCAATGGAAACCCCGGGATGTGCTTTATTTAGTACATCAGGACTTGGTAGGGTAGCTCAAGCGAGTACAAAGATATAGACCAAAACAAGTGTCAAAAGCAGAGGACATAAATGACCAGGCGGGATCTCAGGAGGATCTTTCCTATCACCTGTTTTCAAGGTTAAGGCTTTTTTGAGTTTTATGTTTAAAACAGGCTCTTGCATAACAATAAACCTGAACTACTATGGAGAGGCTCGAAAGGGAGAGACCTCTTGTTTTTGTTATGACCCAACGGGCCACACGCTGCCGCCTAAGGACATCTTGTCCTGACATCCAGTCTCGGGAACATTTGTGGAAACCATCGGCAGTGCCACGGCTCATCAAGTCCAAAAAATAAAGAGAAATGTTGGTGCCTTCGCTGACGGCCTGAACAATCCGGAACAATCCAGAACAGGAAGTACGTTTTGGATACCTCTGCCCTAAATCATTGATCAGAAGATGATCTGTCATTAACTGTTTTTTTTTCATTCAGTGTTGTGACAAATGTGAGCCTTAAAGTCCCTCAGGTCCTGCAGACGAGACGTTAGGTGACAAATTGTCCAAAGAAGTGAAGGGCAGTGACAGATATACACACAGGCTGCTCTGTACAGTATTTCCACGCTGTGAGTACAGCTGTGTGTGAGTAGTACAGCAGTATATGTTACAGTTCAGCTCTGAAACGGTAGGATTTGTCTTGGAATGATTCCCAACAAACCCAAACACAATATCTGCATTTCCCTCCTGAAAGTCTCGAGTTTTAATCTGCAGAGCACCTACCAAACCAGCATATACTAACGAGGCAGGGATGATACGAACACACTGAAGGTTTGTGCAGCTTCTTAAATGCTCAGCACAGTCGCTCCACTGGGACTCAAACCTCTGACCCTGACAGTGTTACTGCCTCGCTCTGCCCACAGAGCCTCTGCAGAGTATCTTAATAAAGGCTCATGTGTCTAAGACAGAGTATTCCCACCCACACGGCAACACCGAGGTGAAAGCAGCCGCTAACCGAGAAGTGTTTTTGAATATAAAGGTCATATTGTTTGTGTCACTGCTGCTGTTCAGTGGCAGCCTCGCGTTCAAGAAGCTAATAATGGCTCCTGCAGAATTATCTGCTGCCTGATTATCAGCAGCGAGCAGGAAGGCCAAATAAAGAGAGTCCGAGTGACTTATCACCGAGTCTGTGGCTGTGTGTAGGTGTGTGCATGTGAGACTAATAGTATGTTAGTGCAGATAGCTGGCAGCAGGAAGGAGCCCTGAGATTACATATCAGTGGAAATGGGCTATACGGTCAATAGGTGACAAATAGCTGTGAACTCCTAAAGAGCATCGGTGCAGCACGTGCATGCATACGTCAACTCAGAGGCTTTTAAACCAGCTGCACCACAAACATGGATCACGACAATACACTGCAACCCCCCCCCAAATAAATGATTATGATACGACTCAGCATGAAAGGGCATTGATAGAGTCCATAAATTACTGCTGCAAAGCCTTTACTTCTTCAACACACCCACTCTGGACTCTGTAGTAAGAACAGACAAGCACACACTCTGATGCAGGCACACAGCAGAAAGGAATAAATAGGGTTCAGTTTGTCTGGGAAATAGTTAAAGCCAATAAGAGTGATAATAAATCTGCAGCAAAATCTCCAACTTCACTCAATAAGAAATAAACAGTCTGGATTACAGCCTGCGGCCTCTGGTGACACAGGTGGGTGTAGCTGCTAGCTGTCTGCCTACAGTCACCTCCATGGCTGCAGTGAGGTTACTGTGCTACCAGAACGTCCAGTTTCGGTGAAATTCTAGGATTTCGATTGGATGCTGACAAGTATCCATGTCTGTGGTCACCTCAAGACAGACGGCGGCTTGAGGTGACTGTTGTTGTGATGTCGCGCTACATAAATAAAATGGAATTGAATTGTGGATGCTGTTGGATAACCAAGCTGGCATGAAGTAGATGATAACTGACCGAATGTTTCTGATCACTGATCTCACTGGACAGATCTTCGTGCTCAAAGAGAAAAGAAGAAGAAAATGTAAAAGTGTTTCTGACTCTGCTAACATAAAAACAGCAGCAGTGTTCAGTAAGTTGTACCTCTGTCAGAGTGTTCAGTCTCCCCGTCCTAAAAATAAGCCCTGTACTATTATGACTGCTGGGATGTGCAGGCTGAGACACACACACACACACACACACACACACACACACACACACACACACACACACACACACACACACACACACACACACACACACACACACACACACTCTGGGAGCTGCTGGGCTGTCTAAATTTAACTGACAGAGGTTATCGAGACGAGCTGTTTATCTTTGTTAGGGCGCTGAGGACTTGGTACACCCCAACAAACAACTCTCTGATTCCCACATTTAAACGTCCAGCTAAAGCTCAGCGGCTAAAAGCTAGCAGTAGGGATTCATTATGGACTTTGGATCGACAGCATATACGGCCTCGGCCAAAACCATTAGGCGTAATAAAGTCGAGGAGAGTTAAAGTGGCTCGAGGCCAACCTGTTATACTGGTAACCATTACAGCACCCTGCACACTCCATTAGGGAGGCCAGAGAGACTGTCTTGAGTAAAGTAAGGCTCTGCGTCTGTTTCTGTGTTTATTTATTGCATCGACTCCATTTTCAGACTTTTTATTATTTTGCTTCTATTTCTGTTTATTATTATTACTCTTCACTCTTCTGTGGGTTTCCACAGTTAGCAACAAATTCATGTAAAGCTAAACAAATCCATCTATAATATCATGATGTCATACTGTAACATGTGTTACCAAAATGTTTCAACTTTTATTTCATTTGTCGACTTTGTATTAAATTTGTGAAATTAATAAAGCAACAAACAGGTAAGTAACAGCCTGATGCTGTCACTGGGTTTGAGCAGTGTTTTGAGTTTGCAGTATTAAGGGCGTGACCTCTGTGACTGACAGGTGGGTGGCGACACAGGCGGCTGCAGCCACTTTGAATCAGATTATTTTAAGAGGAAAAAGTAATAAGAGCACTGTACGAAGTGGGATGTGACATGTTTACTGTCGTTTGGTGGCAAAATAATAAGAATAATATCTATCTGAAATTGCTCGAGGTCCTTTTTCACATCCACAAAACAACCACTTCCATTGCAGCCTGCTATCTTCTCTGCAAATGAACATTATGTTTAAATATTAAAGACCGAGGCGATGCACCGTATGTGATGTAGTGCTCTAATTGTCTGGAGCAGTCAGCACGGTGCAGAGGAGAGGCTGTGAGGAAGAGGAGAGGCTGAACAAAAGAGTGAAGAGGAGACAGCGTCAGCGAGAATGTGACTTTGTCCTCGGAGCTCAGAGTGGTTCCACACGGCTGCTCAGAGCAAATAGTTAGGATTATTATCCCGAGTGTGTGTGTGTGTGTGTTCATCCTGCAGGACAGAACGTGAACAGAATCATACGTTTACAGGTTCAGGAGTGCATCCACACACACGCTCATATCATACATGTCCTGCTTTTCATATGTGGACCTACCACATGGTATTGTTCCTGTGTGTGTGTGTGTGTGTGTGTGTGTGTGTGTGTGTCAGGTGCACATCTCGTCCTTGCAGAGGGGGAATTCTTGCCGTCACCCAGAGCGCTCCGTAGCAGCTGTTCTAAATTAGACCAAATCAGTTCTTCTAATTGATATTCCCAGGATCCCCGGCGCTCCCTAATTGGTGTACCTGCGCCCTGATTGGTTACCTGATTATAACTGATTAGTTGGCTCAGCCAGCCGGAGGACACACAGACACAGTGTACTTTAGCAAACGGGCATCACGGACGCGCCTACGGACAGCGGACAGACGCAGATCCGCGGTGAGCCGTGCCACCGTTTAAATTGCAGATAACAGCCTTCCTGACCCCGCCCATCACCGCACATTTTGTGCTGCGATTAGCATGACCAATGAGAGGCCACGCTGACATTTATACCATTTAGCCTTTCGTAACCTGCATAACTGAGAGTGGGAGATTTGATCGTGTCTCTAGGCTCTGCGTATTTTTTCACTCTTGATAAAAATCTGTTATTAGAGCAGCTGCACCGCCACGAGGAGGTCATGTGACCATTTTGGTTTGTTTTTAGCAGGACTATTCAAAAAGACATGTAGGTGTCTGCATGGAAACCTTTATGTTACAGTCCCATGGGCAAAATCACTGTGTGTGCAATAAGCTGGCAGCCTTGTTACCTTTGAGATGGGTGCTTTGACCTGGGGGCCAACAGCGACCAATCACAGTCTGCTGTCATCCTCAAAGAGACTTTGGTGCATCACGTTGAAACAGCGATAAGATGGAGTCGGTCTGCTATCAGTCAGTGAGTGAGTGGGATCAGGTTGGTAATTACATGTAATCTGTTTGTGATAAACTGGTGAAAATAGCCAATCTGACGTCTTCTACATACACAGAAGTTCACAGGAGCTACTTACATTCAGACTCGAGCCAGAAACTCAAATTCAAAAATTGCTCCACAAATTGTGACGCAGTTGCTGCAGGACAGCAATTTACCCTCAAACTGACATAGATGCTAGAGCCTTGCAATCACTGTGATCAGATCTCTTGTGGTTGCCCAGAATTCGAGCTCGCTGCACATTTAATCTCTGGGCAATCAGATAGTTGTTGCAAATACTGCAAATGTATTAAAGATTCACTTTAATTTCTGGCTAACCACCAACATTTCCCGTTTTACCTTGGTGTGACTGAGTGATTAGAGAGTGGGTCTGATTCATTTTTTTAGTGGATCCAGACATTTGTGGGTCACCGTTGTGAGATTTTGCATCATATCTCCACAAATACATCTCAGACTAAGCAGAGAAAAACTGGGAGACATCGTTTGGATGCTTTCAACAATGCTATTGCTAATGCTCAGAAAGCTATCCGGTTGTTCAGTCTGACGTCACTAGCCGTGTCTGGGCCTAAACTCCGCTGCAGGTCCATATATCAAACGATCACTATGGCATTACTGAGAGTTGAAAAACTGTCTAAAGTCTTTCATCTTTAATAAAATGATCAGCGTTCTGCTCTACCAGGTGTAACAATTGAGTTTAACATCCAGGCATCCATGAAAACGGAATTTATGACATTTAACGGAGTTAGAAGTTAGCAGGGAGTTAGCTCGCTAGCTTCTATCTAAATACAATATAGCATGTCCTGACTGCGGGGTTTTGGAAACAAATTCAAACGTACAGCTCTGTTATCACTTCCAACATAAATGAAGACAGAAAACTAAACAGCAGTGACGTTTGTAGGGTTACTGAAGTTGGGCTAGCTGGTATATAATGATGTGCTACGTGACCGCTAGCGACACAGCTATGTTAGCATAATATAAACAAGATAACTTTTTTTCCACTCGATAAAAGTTAACGTGAGTGTTCTCGGTGGTCAGGAACAAATGTAATCGCATGGCAGGATGCTGTAAAAGGACCAAACTTCAGCCAGGAGAACAACTGAGATAATCCATCCACAATACGAGGTTAGTCATTCATATACTGCTGCATGGGCTGGGCTGTAGTTACATCCTAAGGTTTTAAAAACTGAGCTTAAATAAATGATTAGTGGTAATAAAAGCCGAGGGAGGTCAACAGTGATCACTGACTGTTTTAGGAGCTTTTTGAGATCAAATAGAAGAAAATACATAACATTAAACATGTTAACAACACAAAAGCCATATTAAACGCAGACTACTTTAGACCCGGAAGTAGGATTCGTCGCGTCATCACTGAACAACCGGATTGTGGAGACCTGCATATGGATCATGTGATACTAATGGATGAACTTTAAGCCACTAATCTGCAAAATCTCACATTTGCTTCTGATCCTCTCACTGCTGCATGTGATGAAGCTGTTAGTACATGAAAGAAACATGAGATGAAGATGAGCGGGCATCCTGGAAATGAGCGCTGCTGTTTGTACAGTCTATAAATGGATCCATTAATGATAACATGCACATGGATGACAGACACAGAGCAGCGGAAATTGAAAAAGGAGAAGATGGTGATTTTTGTCCACTTAAACAGGAAACTGGACAAGTGTCTTTACATCCCTCCTCATCTGCAAAGCACAGTAAGAAAACTGATATAGTTGTTGTCATATACATGTGATGTTTCTGTGTGAGAAGACGCTCAGACTGGACCTGATGAAGATTACCTGTTACACCCGTGAAATAAATAGATTCACTCGGAAAATTCAACAAAAACAAGTTTCCATGTATAAAAATGTTGCACTTCACACTACAACTCAGATAGTAGTTGGTGAATGTTTGTAGACTCGTCTTAGAAGCAAACTACTGGTGGCCTGCTAGCAACCAGCAGGACTATCCGAGGAAATCTTCCGTGCAGCATCCTTTGTGACTGATTTCACTCAGCTACCACCAGCGTCCATTTCCCAACTGGTCATGGAATATCCAGTTTTCCCTGGTGGTTGCCTGATGGTCATCGAGCAGCCTTCACACCCACGTGACTCAGGATGACTTCGCTTGACTCTTCTATATCACAGCCAAGGTAACAAGGTTAATGATCACATGACTGCAATACTTGGATACATGCCGTGTTTTACTTCCTTTTGAGTGTTGAAGTTAGTTTGGTCACCGTAATTCACTTCCTGCATTCTTAAGGGCCACCAGGGGGCGACACAGTTCCCACAGGAGTTTTTCTCAGTCACTTGTTCTCGGTAACGTTAAACAGAACATGTGACGATTATCCGATTAGGATATACTGAAACTGCAAGACTGTGACAGAAAGCCCCCTCAGATCAAGATGGGACTTCACAAACCAATGGGTGACTTTTTCGGTGACTTCAGGGTAGCCATGTCCACCAGTCTGTGGTCGAGACTTAAAGAAGGAATGTCTGTGAAGGTTCTCAGTCATCCAGGTCATCGTAGTCTAGGTACTTTAAAAAGAAAAGCGTCTGGACTTCTTTAAGTTTCATCCGAGAAGCTTCTTCAGTTCTAGGGTCAGATTTAAGCCCGTGGGAGTGTCCCCCCAAGAGGGTCACGGACCCCCTGATGATCCTCTACCTAATCACATGAGCCAAGGTGTGAAGACGAGTGTAGGTCCCAATCAGCCAGGGTTTCAGGTGAGCTCATTGTGAAACCTGGCCCCGCCCTATCATGTGATTTCCTGAGGTCAGATGGCCCAGGATGTGAGTGGGCGTTAAGGCGTCTGGGGAGGATCTCAAAACTGGATTATAGATGGCAGAGAGTTGGTGTCGTAAGCCCCGCCTCTGTTCAAAGATGGTCGCTCACGGTGGACACAGATGCTTCTTTCACTCCTCTTTCAAACCATCTGTCCTCTCTGTCCAAAATGTGAACATTGGCATCCTCGAGAGAGTGACCTTTGACCTTTAGATGCAGATGGACAGCTGAGTCTTGTCCTGTGGAGGTGGCTCTTCTGTGTTGCTCTTAAAACTGAAGAAGCTTTTCGGAAGAGCACTGAAACATTTTCAAGAATCTAAAAGAAGTCAAGATTTATTTATTTATTTTTTTGTTTCACACATGGTACAGCCGTAATGCATTCCCATACACAACCTTCCTTTCAATTAAAGTAGCACTGTTTCCATGCATGAAAAGGAGCAGGAAGAAGAATAAATTCTTATTGATACCTGCCCCCTATCTGTGATAATACAAGTAGGCAACCAAAATTACACTATGACAATTTTCTGCACATAACAAAACAAAGCAAACAGAACAATATACTCAACAAGAGAGAGAAAACATGTTGCCTAATACAGAATCAGCTGGTGAGGCACAGGGACCATGACAGTACCCCCCCCTCAACGGGAGCCCCCCGGCGACCCACCAGGCTTATCCGGATGCAGACGATGGAACGCCCGCAGCATGCGCCGGTCCAGGATGGCCGCCCGAGGGACCCAGGACCGCTCCTCCAAGCCATAGCCCTCCCAATCCACCAGGTACTGGAAGCCACGCCCCCGCCGCCGAGAATCCATGATACGGGTGATCGAGTAAGCCGGCAGACCGTCCACGAGCCGGGGGGGAGGAGGGGGCCTGGAAGGCGGGCACAGAGGACTGGACCGGAGAGGTTTAACCTGAGACACATGGAAAACATCGTGTATCTTCATGTTGCGAGGCAGCTTGAGCTTAACAGACACAGGGTTAACCAAAGCCGAGATCTCGAACGGGCCGATATAGGCAGGAGAGAGCTTCCTGGATTCCGCCCGGATGGGAACGAAGCGTGTGGAAAGCCATACCTTCTGCCCAACAGTATAGGCGGGAGCGGAGGACCGGCGGCGGTCAGCGAAGCGTTTGTTGCGGTCCTTGGTGCGTAACAACGCAGCCCGGGTGGCCTTCCACACCCGACGACACCTACGCAGATGCGCCCGGACGGATGGCACAGAGTGTTCACCTTCGATGGAGGGAAAAAGAGGTGGCTGGAACCCCAGAGAAGCTTCGAAAGGGGACCGGCCCGTGGCGGAGGAGGTCATGCTGTTGTGGGCGTACTCGATCCAGGGCAGTTCCTCGCTCCAGACGGCCTGGTTGGAAGAGACGACGCAGCGCAGGGCCGCCTCCAACTCCTGGTTCACCCGTTCGGACTGGCCATTGCTCTGCGGATGATAACCAGAGGAGAGACTGACCTTAGATCCCAATGAGGTGCAGAACTCCCTCCACACACGGGACGTGAATTGAGGACCCCGGTCAGACACGATGTCATCTGGAATGCCGTGCAGGCGAAAGACATGGGTGGTGAGCAGGCGAGCAGTCTCCAATGCTGTAGGGAGCTTGGGCAGAGCAACAAAGTGAGCCGCCTTAGAAAAGCGGTCAATGATCGTGAGTATGACCGTATTACCTGCAGATGGCGGGAGGCCGGTCACAAAATCCAGAGAAACATGGGACCATGGTCTGGTAGGCGTGGGTAAGGGATGAAGCGGACCCGAGGGTGGCTGGTTTGGGGTCTTGTTTCGAGCGCAGGTTGTACACGCGGAGACGTATTCTTTGGCGTCCCGGCTCAGGGTGGGCCACCAAAAGTAGCGCTGCAGGAAAGCAATTGTGCGGTGTATTCCTGGGTGACAGGAGAAACGGGCTGTGTGTGCCCACTGTAACACCTGAGACCTGACAGGTTGGGGAACGAACAGGCGCCCCGCAGGGCCGCCTCCTGGATCCGGTTCGGCTCTCTGAGCCTCGCGAATGGCCGACTCGATTTCCCAGGAGACAGCCCCCACCACACAGGTGGCCGGGAGGATGGGAGCAGGGTCCGCCGGGTCTTCGGAGGTGGAGAACTGTCGAGACAGGGCGTCCGGCTTGACGTTGCGGGATCCTGGCCTGTAAGTGATTGAAAAGTGGAACCGCGTAAAAAACAGAGCCCACCTTGCCTGTCTGGCGTTAAGCCTCTTTGCGGTTTGCAGATATGCCAGATTCCTATGGTCTGTCCAAACGATGAACGGTTGGGCAGTGCCCTCCAGCCAGTGCCTCCACTCCTCCAAGGCGAGCTTGATGGCAAGAAGTTCCCGATCGCCAATGTCGTAGTTGCGTTCTGCGGGGGTGAGACGACGGGAGAAAAAGGCACACGGGTGGAGCTTACCATCCCTCTGTTGCGAGAGGACCGCTCCTACTCCCGTGTCGGATGCGTCCACCTCCACCACAAACTGCAGGGTTAGGTCGGGCTGGACCAGAATGGGTGCTGAGGCGAATCGCTCTTTCAGCTCCAGGAAGGCTGGTTGGGCAGCATCGTTCCACTGAAAAGGAACTTTGGGAGAGGTCAATTGTGTTAAAGGCAGAGCTACCTTGCTATAGTCCCGGATGAACCTCCTATAGAAGTTAGCGAAGCCGAGGAACCGCTGCAGCTGCCGTCGGTTGGGGGGGTTCAGGCCACTCCACCACGGCTCTCACCTTAGCTGGGTCAGGACGTAGGTCTCCCTGCTCGATGACGTAGCCTAAGAAGGCAACTGTGGACACGTGGAAGACACATTTCTCACCTTTTACGAACAACCGATTTTCCAGCAGGCGTTGCAGGACCTGTCTGACGTGGGTCTCATGCTCTGACAGTGATTTGGAGAAGATCAGGATGTCGTTGAGGTAGACGAAGACGAACCTGTCGATGAAATCATTAACGAGTGCTTGAAAAACTGCAGGAGCATTAGAGAGGCCGAATGGCATAACCAAGTATTCAAAGTGTCCAAGGTGAGTATTGAAGGCGGTCTTCCACTCGTCGCCTTCTCGGATCCGAACTAAGTGATATGCGCTCCTCAAGTCCAATTTGCTGAAAACTGTCGCCCCCTGGAGCAGCTCAAAAGCAGAGGTCAGAAGTGGGAGTGGATATTTGTTTTTGATGGTTATGTTATTTAATCCACGGTAGTCGATGCACGGGCGGAGAGACTTGTCTTTTTTCTCGACGAAGAAAAACCCTGCTGCTACGGGCGATGAGGATGCGCGGATCAAGCCGGCGGCGAGGGACTCTGAGATGTATGACTCCATAGCCTCTCGCTCCGGTAGAGAGATGCTGTAGAGACGGCTAGTAGGCAATGGCGCGCCAGGGAGTAAGTCGATAGCGCAATCGTACGGTCGGTGAGGAGGCAACGACTGGGCCCGGTCCTTGCGAAACACTTCGGCGAGATCATGATAAACAGGGGGCACTCCGGACAAATCGGAGGGCGCGGTCGACTTGGCGAGGGAGGCTGGTGTGTGAGGCGGTGAGGCGGATTTAAGGCAGGTCATATGGCATTCCTCTCCCCACCCCGTAATGCGTCCCGTAAGCCAATTAATGCACGGGTTGTGTTGACGAAGCCAGGGGTGCCCGAGAACGAGCGGCGTCCGAGTGGCCTTAAACACAAAAAAACATATTTCCTCAGTATGGTTGCCAGACAGAGTAAGAATAACGGGCTCAGTGACGTGAGTAATGTCAGGTAGGCGCTGGCCGGACAAAGCAGTGACATGCAAAGTGTGGGGAAGAGGTTCCTGCCCTAGCTGAAGGCGGTCTGCTAACTCAGAGTCAATAAAATTCTGTTCCGCCCCTGAATCTATCAAAACGGAGAGAACATGACCTTTGGTGTTGACCGTGAGCTGGGCAGACAGCATTAACCGTGGAGGAGATTTGTCATGGCTGAGACCGCCCACCAGCACTCCTACCGTCACTGGTGGGCGCGACCTTTTGCTCGAGATGGGCAAGAGGCGACCACATGTCCCTTGTGGCCGCAATAGAGGCACTCACCGGCAGAGATACGGCGCTGGCGTTCCACGGCGGAGAGATGCGAGCCTCCGATCTGCATGGGTTGCTCTCCTCCGTCTGCGCTCTCTGCCTGCCGGGAAGAGCTGGGCTCCGAGGTGGAGCCAGCCCTCCACTGCCCCGTGGCCTCCTGGGAATTGTAGTGCCGCGGCAGACGACGAGCTCGCAGCCGGTCATCCACCTTAATACATAAAGCCATTAACTCGGTAAGAGAGTGGGGGAGATCTCGCATAATGAGTTCATCTTTCACCTCTTCACGAACATTATTGAGCAGTGCACTCCGTAAGGCCTCCGGGCCCCAGCCTGTCTCTTCAGCCAAAATCCAAAAATCAATAGAATAGTCAGACATGCTCCGCTTCCCTTGTTTGTAGTTCAGCAGACGAAGCGCGGCGACTTCAGCGCCTGAGCCTTTATTGAACACAGTCTGGAATTTAGACAGGAAATCAGCATAGGCAATCCCGGGATCCGAGCTAAGCACGACCTGAGCCCACTTTAAAGCCCGGTCCCGCAGCAACTGGACAAAAAAGGTTATTTTGGCACCGTCGTTGTTATGGAAGCGCCGCTGCTCACGGAACACAAGAGTACATTGAGCCAGAAAACCAGCACACTTGTCCGACTCACCCGTAAAAGGTTCCGGCGTGGGCAGGGGTCCGTCCGAGGGTGGCAGAGGTGCCGGAGGTGTGCTCGCAGCGGCAGGCGCAGGCTCCTGGGGGGCGGGAGCCGCCGGCCGGGGATCACTCTCCAGAGGTGTTAAGCGAGCGACCGCCTGCGTAAGCGCCGCCATTTCGTGGTGGAGCCGCTCGAGCATTTGCTCATGTCGAGCCAGAGCAGCTCCCTGAGCGATGAGTGCCTGAGCGACAGGGTCCTGAGCGGCTGGGTCCCGACCTGCTGAGTCCATGATGGCTGGATCGTTCTGTCAGGTTTCAGTTAACGGACTCAGGCGCAGACCGGGACTCCTTACAGGATTTACAGATTTTATTCACACAACGACACCAGGTGATGCTATCTACAAAGTGCTGGAGGGAGGGGAGGGGGGTCCAGGGTTCCGGGGTATGTGAGGGAAAAGACGGGAATCTGACGTCCTCCAAAGGCTCTCTCTCTTCACTCCCCACACTGGGGAAACACCATCCACTCACTCGTCCACGGGATGACAGGCAGGCAGGGAAAGGTCCGGGATAGATCTGTACACAGAGATAATAGTTAGAGGCGAACAGACGGAACGAACTCACAGATCCTTATTTGCAATCTACTGAGCGACTGACGCTGATAACTCAACGATCCAGCGACGAGTGACACAGTGCTGCTGTCTTAAATCGGCCTTGTGATTATCCCGATCGGCAGCAGGTGCGTGGGCCAGGGGCGGGAGCCCATAATGAGCATCGCCCCGGCAGGAGAGAGAGAGAGAGAGAGAGAGAGAGAAAACATGTTGCCTAATACAGAATCAGCTGGTGAGGCACAGGGACCATGACAACAATGAGCAATACCACTAAGTATCAAACTAAAAGGATCATTTTTCTACAATTAAATTCTATTCTTTTCAACTTCTTCATATTGGTTTATCATTTTATTCTTATAGCAGATTTTAAATTGAGAAACATTTATACAACACTTAAGATGATCACTGAGAGAACTCCAGTTTCTTATGCCTGTGACTGTTGGACACATTTGCCTTTGTGTGGTTCGAGCTCAAAATAAAACTTCCTTCTGCCGTCCCCATTCTCTGAACACAATACAAATAAACTTTGTAACTTAAGAAGTAGTGTTTTATTTTTCACCCTAAACATAATAGTTAAAGTCTGTAATTTCACTATGTCTTCTAGTTTTAACAATTTAGATTTTATAAACAAACTATTAGTGTGTTCTCTATATTTAACATTATGCATAATTCGAAGCTTCTGTAATAAATATAATGGTTTCATATTAGTCACGTATGTATTCCCCCATACTTCAACACAATAGCTCAGATAGGGTAGAAACAATGAAAAATATAATATTCTCATTGTCTTGTAATCTAATATATATCTAACATTACCCAGGATATAAATACTTTTAGCCATCTTTTTTTTAACATGTTCAATATGAGGTTTCCATGGTAACTTGTCGTCCACTATTACACCCAGAAAACTGAATTCTGTCACTCTTTCAATTAATACTCCCTGTACAGATAATACTATCTCTTCCTCCTTTACACGGTTTCCGAATATCATAAACTTTGTTTTTTCCAAATTCAGTGATAACTCATTTACATCAAACCATTTTTTAATTTTTTTCATTTCAATAACCATAATTTTAGCCAATTCTTTCAAGTTTTCTCCGGAACAATAAAAATTTGTATCGTCTGCAAACAAAACAAAATTTAACATTTTTGACACATCACAAATGTCATTTATATATAAATTAAAAAGTTTTGGTCCTAAAACAGAACCTTGAGGGACCCCACAGTCTATTTTCATTCTATCAGATGAATTGCCTAAACACTGCACATACTGAAACCTATTATCTAAATAGCTGCTTAACCAGTTCAATACTATTCCTCTCACACCATAAGTTCTTAACTTAGAAATCAAGATGGAGTGTTGCAGAGTGTCAAAAGCTTTTCTTAAATCAATGAATACCCCTAATGCTTTTCTTTCCAAAAATTCTCCCCATTAAAGGCAAACGAACGCACAGCGTTGGCGTCAGTTCCTTTCATCGTCATGGTCGCCGCTCAGATTCGACACACGTTGATGCTTTGATGCGTTTCACTTCAGTCGTACCGGGAAGGATGGAAAGGCCTGGCAGGTCATGCCTGCACCCAGACATCTACTAAAGAGAGCAAGGAGGCACGAAGAAGAGAGGAAATGTTTACCGGATGAAGTAAAGAAGGCTGATCCAGACACTTCTTCAGTCCCTGCATGTGCACTCGTGTCTCATCTGCCTGACTCTGCCGTATTATATCATCGGTGGTTTGACGATTTACAAGGTCTTGATCTCATTTTGATCAAATCCAACATGTTCGCCATCCAATTTCCAAACAAAATTCCTCCTTTGAAGTGTAACTAATTGTGACTCGCAGCACTAATTTAGTGCGAGACAATTTTTTTATCGAGGCACCCTCCGCCCCTTTCCCTCTCCGCCTCCTCTTCCTCTCCTCTCTTTCCCTTCGCTTCCTGTCTGTCATCTTTTCTCCTCCATGTTTTCTCCTCTCACCTGTCTCCCAACACATTTATCCAGATGTAACGTTTGTCTTTCCTGCTATGTGGCAATTATTAAGCTTCCTTTGTGGTTGATTCTTTTCTTGGAGCCGTCTCCATGGATAGCTGCTGAAAGGCAGATGCAAAAAAAGGAGACAGAAAATCGGAGGGAGGCTGTCAGACTGAGACACAAAAGGGGAAAAATAAGATAAAAGTCAAGAGGAGAAAAATATAAAGCACGGGGCTGTCACGGATTTAAAGAGGACAGAAAGAAAAAAGTGGTCTTTATAATGAGCCTGAGAAAATTCCCAGCAGAGTTTACTGCACGACAAGGTATTTACTGAGACTTGTAATGCATTAAATTGTACACAGCGAGACAGACAAAAATGAAATCAAATAAATGTTTTGATATCAAACAATTTTATGCTAATGAAGAGGAATATTTTTTTGTCTTGTAGAAATGATGCAATGAATGGAAACAAAGCTCATGTTAGTTTCTTGTTACACGTCTTACGCGTGCTGCATATTCTTTGTGACAGTGCAATATCCTGGAGAGCTCCCATCTGCATCGCTTTAATCACTATAAGCACATTACATCACTCAGTCGTATTCATTTGGTGCACTTTGGGGTTCATTGCATCCCATTGTCTTTATTACAAACCAGTTTAAATGCTGCTTTTTGCTCATTGCATGGATCAGTAAATATGTACAGAGTGGATCTGCATCCCTGGCTCCACTGTATCCCTTAAAGGGAATTTTCCTTTAGAGGAAGCTGCAAACCTTCTTTGACGGTCTGTTAGTACGATTAAACTCACAGCAGCCATGAAGTCATTAAAAATGCTCCGAAAGGCTCCAAAAAGGTCTGCAGGTCTAGTTCAGGGTGAAGCCCAGCAGACAGCTAGCAGCTACAGCCGTCTGCATCATGGTGGTTCATCAGACTTCAGAGGCAGATAGAGACTTAATTAATACTCTTATCAAGCTCACTGAGCACCTTTAATCCAATACAACAGCTCTGCCATGAATGTCATTTGTTCCCACCATCCTGTGTGCACCCTACCATCGATAATAAGGACACAGTGCCGGGCTCAGCGAAGAAAAGTCAGCAAAAAACTGAAACTGTTCTGAATAAAAGCAGAATTTGTGTCCTGTTTCTAATAAACTGCACGGTAAGTTTATGGTTTCATTTTTATTTCCTGTTTCTTTTCCCTCTCCAACCATCTGCTAACCGACCGCACGACCCCAGCAATGCACCGAAACTACTCACGCTGGCGTTTTCTCCCGCTGTTACCTGCATGAATGTTATGTGTGAAATCATAACCAGAATCCGTGCTGACTGCAGCGCCGTTAAACACGGCACGCGTCACGTTTGGAAAAAAGTTAGCAGAGCTGCGACACAGAGCGCAGCGACCGGGCACGGTTCATCCGCGTGATTGGGGTAATCAAATATTTCTGCCACTTTTTGGAGTTTTAAACAATCATCATCAGCGTTCACCAACAACAAAGAAGGAGTGTGAATCACATCATGAAAAGAGCGAGGCTGTGTGGAGGAGGCAGCAGAGGGCTGTGAACCTGAGGAAGACATTTTCAGCTTGTTTGCGGCAAACTGCTTTTCTTACAGCTTATTTGCATTATTAACAGATTATTTCATTACATTTTCAGTTATTATCTTCAAAACTGAGGCTGAAATCTGCCCGCTGTGTTCCTCTGGGAGTACGCAGATTACAGCTTTGGCTGTTTTTCAGAGGTTATGGACACACATTCAAAAATCCCCCATAATTCCAGCTGTCAGAGCAAATGAAACAGCAGAGAAAGGTCACACAAACGTCTAAAACTAAAAATGCTGAGTGTGTCTGTGCTTCAG
Organism: Maylandia zebra; assembly: GCF_041146795.1. Classification (NCBI taxonomy): domain Eukaryota; kingdom Metazoa; phylum Chordata; class Actinopteri; order Cichliformes; family Cichlidae; genus Maylandia; species Maylandia zebra. Next base: position 41,418,522 of record NC_135171.1, read on the forward strand.
CTCATGTTTTCACCGACTGGTTACCTGAGTGGACTTTATTTTTCAGTATTAGCTGCATCATCGGTCGAACTCGTCAATTCTCATTCACTCATGGCAGAGCAGCAGGCAGCCGGCCAACGAGCCTCAGTGCAGGTGTACGTGGTGCAGAGCAGCGCCGTTCACGTGGAGGTGTTTGGACGGAGTTAGAAGACTTTGATGGATTGCACCACTGACGACAGTAAACTGGTTCAAATGATCCCACTTTTTAGATTTAAAACCCAGTTTTTACATTAAAACGTCCCTTTTTAGCAGTTTGTGATGATATTTAACTGGACACACAAACCGTGGCCACAGTGAAGAGCAGCGACCAATGCTTCATCATCATCAAAATCAAATCACTTTTATTGTCACATCACATGTGCAGGCACACTGGCACAGCACATGCGAGTGAAATTCTTGTGTGCGAGCCCCACAAGCAACAGAGATGTGCAAACACAACAACACAAACGAGCAAAATACAAGAATGGCCAACCTGAAACTAATAAATATATGTACAATATATAATAGTGTATGCATTTCTGGATGTGTATACTAAATATTTTCCTACGTGTGTGTGTGTGTGTGTGTGTGTGTGTGTGTGTGTGTGTGTGTGTGTGTGTATACATTTTTACAAATTAAATAGTAAAAAAAATAAATAAAATAATAATAATAATAATAATAATAAAATATATAAAATATACAGAGTTGAATATGTGCAAAACAAGTGGCATTTATATACAGTGTGGAGTGCATAATGTTGAAGTTCCAGTAGTGAAGCTGAGGTGTCTATGACGTGTTCAGCAGTCTGATGGCCTGATGGAAGAAGCTGTCTCTCAGTCTGCTGGTACGGGACCGGATGCTGCAGAACCTCCTTCCTGATGGAAGCAGTCTGAACAGTTTATGGCTGGGGTGACTGGAGTCCTTGATGATCATCCCCGCTTTCCTCAGGCACCGCTTCCTGTAGATGTCTTGGAGGGAGGGAAGCTCACCTCCAATTATCCGTTCAGAGCACCGCACTACTCGCTGGAGAGCTTTGCAGTTGTAGGCGGTGCTGTTGCCGTACCAGGTGGTGATGCATCCAGTGAGGATGCTCTCAATGGCACAGTGATAGAAGGTCCTGAGGATGCGGGGGCTCATGCCGAATCTTTTCAGTCTCCTGAGAAAGAAGAGGCGCTGCTGCGCCTTCTTCACTGTTTTGTTTGTGTGTACTGACCACGTAAGATCCTCAGCCAGGTGTACTCCAAGGAACCGGAAGCTGCTCACTCTCTCCACAGCAGCGCCGTTGATGGTGATGGGGGTGTGTACTTCTCTGCACCTCCGGAAGTCCACTATCAACTCCTTTGTCTTTGCGACGTTGAGGGTGAGATGGTTGTCTTGACACCAGTGGGTCAGGGCGCTGACCTCCTCCCTGTAAGCTGTCTCATCACCGTTGGTGATAAGACCCACCACTGTAGTGTCGTCCGCAAACTTCACAATGATGTTGGAGCTGTTAGTGGCTGTGCAGTCGTAGGTGTAGAGTGAGTACAGGAGAGGGCTCAGTACACACCCCTGTGGAGCACCAGTGTTCAGTGTGATGGGGGATGAGGTGATGCTGCCCAGTCTGACCACCTGGCGTCTGTCAGACAGGAAGCTAAGGATCCAGCTGCAGAGGGAGCTGCTCAGTCCTTGATCCTGCAGTTTCCTGTCCAGCTTCGAGGGAACGATGGTATTGAATGCTGAGCTGTAATCTACAAACAGCATTCTCACATACGTGTCTCTCTTCTCCAGGTGTGACAGGGCAGTGTGTAGTGTCAGGGCTATGGCATCATCAGTGGACCTGTTGTGGCGGTATGCAAACTGTAGAGGGTCCAGTGAGTCGGGTAGTGCAGAGCAGATGAAGTCCCTGACCAGCTTCTCGAAGCATTTGCTTACGATGGGGGTCAGGGCTACAGGTCGCCAGTCGTTCAATGAGGAGATGGTGGAGGATTTGGGTACAGGGACGATGGTGGCCATTTTGAAGCAGGCTGGGACTACAGACAGAGAGAGGGAAAGGTTGAAGATGTGCGTGAACACTCCAGCCAGCTGAGCCGCGCATGACTTGAGGACGCGGCCGGGAATCCCGTCCGGACCAGTAGCTTTGCGCGCGTTCGCCTTCCTGAAGCACTTCTGCACATCCTCCTCAGACACAGTGTGCGCACTGACGTCATCTGCGGTGCGCACACTGTCCGGTCTCATGGTGTTCGCTGCGTCGAATCTAGCGTAGAATACGTTTAGATCCTCACACAGAGAGGCCGTGGTCTGCGGTGTGCTGGTTTTCCCTCTAAAGTCTGCGATCGTGTTTAGTCCCTGCCACATACTCCGAGGGTTGTCAAACTGTTGCTCCACCCTGTCCCTGTACTCACGTTTGGCTGCTTTGATCGTCTTCCGGAGTTGGTAATGTGCGTGTTTGTAGTCCGATGTGTTCGCGGAGGCAAAGGCGGTGTTCCGTGCCGCGCGAACATCTCCGTTAATCCAGGGTTTTTGATTTGGGAAGGATTTAACTGTTCTGGATGGGACGACATCTTCCACGCATTTCCTGATAAATCCGCAGACTGAGTCTGTGTACTCGTCAATGTCCCTAGCAGCCACGTGAAACATTTCCCAGTCCGCGTGATCAAAACAGTCCCGCAGCGCAGACTCCGATTGGTCCGTCCAACAGTGCACCGCCCTCCGGGTTGGAGCTTCCTGTTTCAGCTTCTGCCTGTAGGCGGGCAGGAGCAGGATGGAGCGGTGATCTGATTGGCCGAATGGGGCGCGGGGGAGGGCTTTGTACGCATCCCGGAAAGAGGTGTAGCAGTGGTCGAGTAGCCGGTCTCCACGCGTGTTAAAATGGATGTGTTGGTGGAGTTTGGGTGAGACTTTCTTCAGGTTTCCCTTATTAAAGTCTCCGGCTGTGATAAACGCTGCCTCTGGGTGTGCGGTTTCCTCACTGCTGATCGCGCTGTACAGTTCCCTGAGTGCTCGGTCAGTGTCGGCTTGTGGGGGAATGTAAACAGCCGTAATAATCACTGCTGTAAATTCCCTCGGTAGCCAGAATGGCCGGCACTTAATCATCAGGTACTCCAGGTCCGGTGAGCAGAAGGATTTGACCGGGTGCACGTTCGCATAATCACACCAGCTGTTGTTGATCATGAAACACACACCACCGCCTCTGCTTTTCCCAGTAAGATCCTGTGACCTGTCCGCGCGATGCACGGAGAACCCCGGTAGTTGTATTGCGGAGTCCGGTACTTTGTCCGATAGCCAGGTTTCTGTGAGGCAGATCACGCAGCAGTCCTGCATCTCTCGCTGGAATGAGATCTGTGCCCGAAGCTCGCACAGCTTGTTCTCCAGAGACTGCATATTAGCCAGTAATAAACTGGGTAACGGTGGTCTGTAAGTGCGCCGTCTCAGTCGAACCAGAACGCCAGATCTTCTCCCTCTGCGTCGGCGTTTGCGGCCTCCAGGGCCAGAGAACAAAGGCGTCTCAGGTGAGATGAATGGGGGGTCTGCAAACGGAGCGTCCGTGTTGCAAAACTTGAACTCCGGAAAGTTATAAGAAAGACCGTCTTTTATGTCCAGTAAGGTTTGTCGGTCGTACACAAGGAGACAAGTGCTGCTCGTGAAAAAATAAAGGAAAAGTAAAATTAAACACAGAAGAAAGCCGTTGCTTGGGGGAGCTCGCGACGAGGCTGCCATACTCGGCGCCATCTTTTAACACATCATCATCATCATCTGTGGTGCGAGCCGTTTATATAGCCAGCTGTGAAAAGTTCACGTGGTCTTAATAAAAGACGTTCATGCAGCAGTTCTGTGCTGAAACATTAAGGATGTGCTGAATCTGTTTTTTTCGGCCATGAAGAAGAAGCGCTGGTCTTTTGGTGAATGGTGCTGACAGTCAGTGCTGGTGAGGATGATCCAGTGTGACAGACAACCAGCTCCCCTGCAGGTCTGATCTCAGTAACAGAGCGCAGTCGAGAGCGTTTGAGTAAACCCTGAACGAACTCTTCATTAAAGTTTTCATTAAATACGCAGAGAGAGAGAGCATCCCAGCAGTGAGAGGAGCAAAAGTTAGGGCCTCGGTGTCCTTAAATTATTACTGCGGCCATAAAACAATCATGCAGAGAAGCGAGTTATGCTCCCATGAAAAGCCCAGTTTCCTTTAATACGGCAGTATAAGGGCTAAATATGGAGGAAAATCACCTTCAGCATCCTCAGAAAAATAATATGAAACTTATGATAAGAGCAGTGATGGGGAAACTAAAATCTTAGAGATACACCACTCCAAAAACAATTAAAGCCACAGTTTTAAATCAGAGTTTAGCATCAAGTCAGTTAAACTTGTGGGGCATTGATCTGGTCAGTTTAGTGGAGGAGGGGGTTGTTATTGGTGTTATTGAAATTAACCTGTGCATTAGAGGTTGTTTTACAGGTGGAGGTCAGTGTCACTGCTGGTAGCATGAGGACATACCTGGTCCCTACAGAGGCTGCACAGGTGAGAATGTTTGCTGCGTCTCCCAGTACAGTCTGAAGAGCATGGAGGAGACTCCAGGAGACAGGCAGTTCCTGTAGGAGAGCTGGACGGGGCCGTAAAAGGCCTTAAGCCATCAGCAGGATCGGTATCTGCTCCTCACTGCTCATCACCGTGGAGCTCAACTAATATTTGTCATAGAATATCATAACTGGCACATTGAGCTTTTCACAGATGGGAGCAAATGTGCCAGACGTGAAAGGGTTTGGAGAATCGTATCCTGCCTGCTGCATCAGTCAGCATAGCTGGTTGGTGGTAAGTTAGTGATGGTCTGTGGAGGCATATCCACAGAGGGATGCACGGACTTTCACAGGTGACAGCCGTTAGGATGGAATCCCTGGATCTGTCAGACCCCACTCTGGTGCAGTGGGTCCTGGGGTCCACGTGGTACAGAACAATGTCCAGACTGACGTGGTATGCAAAGAGTATGCAGGCAGTTCCTGGTAGACAGAATTGAAACGATTGACTGGCCCTCATGATGGACTGACCTAAATCCAAAAGAACGGCTGTGGGACATTATGTTCTGGTCCAACTGATGCTGTCAGGATGCACCTCAGATCGTCCAGGAGTTCAGTGATACCCCAGATCTGAGAGGAGATTCCTCGGCACACCATCCATCGTCTCATTAGGAGCACTGTCAGCCATGCATACGAGCACGTGGGGGCCATACAAACTCCCGAAGACCAGTCTGAGTTGGTGCAATGAAACTTTGGCAAAATGGACTAATATGCTCCATCGTTTTTCTCATTTGGATTTTTAGGGTATATTTAAATTCAGCTCTCTGCAAGTTGATCTTTTTCATTCATTCATGTGTTTTTTAATATTTTAAGCAGCGTATAAGGCAAGTTTATTTGTATAGCACAATTCAACAACAAGGTGATTCAAAGTGCTTCACAGAGACATTAAAAAACAAAAACAATAAAAAGCAGGATTTAAAATTGATTAAAAAAACAGTAGATAAAATCAGATAAAATCAGTAGTTAAAATGTACGTTTTGAAATTTAAGCTTAAAAGTGTGGATTTGGTGCTTTATTCAAATGCAGCTGAGAACGTACGGTTACGGTGTAACATTGGTTCTCTTAGTGAGAGACTATCTCTCCACCGAGACACGTTCTGATCAAACGATCACCGGTGTCACGTCTGCACAGCTGTTTTATACGTAGCTGTGGGGCGTAGCCGGGCGTGCCGGAGTGTCTTAAAGAAATATCCACACGCCACGACCAAGGGGGGTCGTACCCCGTACATATGGAATATGTAACGGTGTGGAGAGATAGTCTCGATATGCTAGAGAACAGGTGAGTCTTCAACCTGGATTTAAATAAACTGAGTGTTTCAGCTGATCTGAGGCTTTCTGGGAGTTTGTTCCAGATATAAGGAGCATAAAAGCTGAATGCAGCTTCTCCGTGTCTGGTTCTGACTCTGGGAACTGATAGAAGACCGGATCCAGATGACCTGAGGGATCTGGAAGGTTCATACTGGGTCAGGAGGTCACTGATGTATTTTGGTCCTAAACCATTCAGAGCTTTATAGACCAGCATCAGAACTTTAAAGTCTATCCTCTGACGGACAGGCAGCCAGTGTAAGGACCTCAGAGCTGGACTGATGTGGTCCACTTTTTTGGTCTTAGTGAGGACTCGAGCAGCAGAGTTCTGAATGAGCTGTACACAGCAAATTCAAAAGTGTTAAATGTTTTGGTGTTAATAGTCTTCTTGCAAAAGTAGAGTTAATTTTACTCTAAGCAGAGTCACATTCTTTTAATGTAACTCTGAGGTGTAAAATGATAGTAGTTAAAATCGAGTGTTAAAAATGAGTGTTTCTCTGTCAAATCTGGAGGTGTTACAATGGAAACATTAACTCTTGACCTCTTAACTCTGAACTCCTAGAGGGGCTATGACACCAACAGAGTACATTCACAGACTCCACCCCCAGCACGGCTCCAATCGAAGCTGAAGTGAAGCCGTTTCAGAACATTTTGCTCTACATATTTGAGTTGTTTGCCATGCTTGGTAAGTCATTTTTTCAAAGATTGTTTCAATTATTATTATGAGCTTTTACTTCTGTGGCTCTTTGGAGTTGAGACGAAGCTGTGTGAAAGGCATTAGCCATGTTGCTCGCTGATAGCATAATATTCTGTTTTAGCTAGCTGAAAGGTATTGTTTGCAGGCAAATACCACAGCCTTGAAAAAAGCTTGCATGTGAATTTTCAGTCAAACTTTTGGTCAAATACACCTAAAACAATGTGTAGAATGTGAAATGTTGGTATAATGGTGCTACTTGAAGCCTGAAAACGATCGCCCATAAAAAAACCGAGCAAACAGCAGTAGCAGACGTCCTGACTGGGTTCTACGTTAGCATAGATCCCTCCAGAGTTTTGTGCACACGGTTTAGGTAAAAATGAAAAAGGTTGAGGTTTTACATTTAGTTCAGTATTACCTGTTGCCTGTGTCCTTGTCTTTTGGGAAAATACTTTACACAAGTAATGGCTCAAAGAGGATTCCTTTTTCTTTTTTTTTACTGTGCTGCAATTGTTTACTGGATTATTTGTGCCAATAATTAGTGTCAACTAATTTTTATTCAATCTCCGCACAGGATATGCTTGTGAAGATGGAATATGGGGGAGAGCAGAAGTGCGTTGAAGTTCCACAAAGGGATGAATGAAGGACATGCATATTGTATTGAAGAAATAAGTGATGAGATGCTGTTATTTGCATTTACCAGCTCAGACCTTTTGATAAACAAAATTCTAATGAAAGTGAGAACATGTACACTGTTACATCTTTCAGAAAATGTTTTGAAATTGTGGTGCACAGTTCAGAATAAATGTTTTTCAAAAACCATTGCATCTTTTTAGTAAATGTTTATTTCCAAAAGAAATTTCTAGAAGTTCAGAACAGTAAAATTCCCGCTTTTTAGAATGAATTAGAAGATAACTCTTACGTAGTTAAACTAAAATACTCTTTGAGAGTTAATATATAAACTCTTAACACCAAGTGTTAAATTATCAACTCCAGACAGATTTGGTGTTTAACACTAAATCAGAGTTAACGTACCAACTCTCCAAAAAGAGTTAAATTAACACTCTCTGGTGTGGACCCATATAGACACTTTAATAGTGTTGAAGTCAAATCTGACAGTGTTAATTTGGACATGCTGGATTTGCTGTGTAGTTGTCTGACTGATTTTTTAGGTAGACCTGTAAAGATGCTGTTACAGTACTGTTACGTTTCGGTGTGTCAGTGTTTTGTTTTTGCATGACTTATGTATTTCCTGCTTTACTTTGAAAGTCTGTGTTATCTTAGTGTGTTCAGTTTACGTTTTCCCTGTCTCGTCAGTTCTAATTTGCCCCAGCTGTGTTTCCCTCCTGTGGTCCATTCCCTGATTGCTCCTTCTATGTATTTAAGCCTTGTGTTTCAGTATGTCATGGTCGCGATCTCCCCCGTGTTGTAAATAGTTTGGTGTTTTGTTGTAAATAAATAGTCTGTTGTAAATAGTTGTGAATGGGTTTGTTAATACTTTCGTCATGGGATATTTTCGTTTTGGGATTTTGGTGGAGAGCCTTCGTGGTTTTATTTTCCTTGTTTTTATTTTCCTGCGTTGCACCCCGGTTGCCTAGGCCGGGGTGTAACATATGGGGGCTCGTCCGGGATCGGTGGAGGGTCCGAAGGAGGGACAGCTTCGGCCTTCTGTCTTCGCTGGAGGGTCCGAGGACCGCTTCAGCCTTCGTCTGTCTTCGCTGGAGGATCCGAGGGACCGCTCCAGCCTTCTGCAGCTGGTGGGCTGCGTGTCTATGTGTGCAGCTAGTGAGCTGCTCGTCTGTCTTCGCTGGAGGATCCGAGGGACCGCTCCAGCCTTCATCCGCCTTCGCTGGAGCGTCCGAGGGACCGCTCCAGCCTTCATCCGCCTCTGCTGGAGGGTCCGGGGGACCGCACCAGCCTTCGTCGTCTGCTGGAGGGTCCGTGGGACCGCTCCAGCCTCCATCAGCTTCGTCTGCCTTCATCCGCCTTCGCTGGGGGGAGGGTCCGTGGGACCGCCCCAGCCTTTGTCGTCGCTGGAGGGTCCGTCGGACCGCGGGACCGCTCCAGCCTTCATCCGCCTTCGCTGGAGGGTCCGAGGGACCGCTCCAGCCTTCGTCGTCTGCTGGAGGGTCAGTGGGACCGCTCCAGCCTCCATCAGCTTCGTCTCCCTTCATCCGCCTTCGCTGGGGGGAGGGTCCGTGGGACCGCCCCAGCCTTTGTCGTCGCTGGAGGGTCCGTGGGACCGCTCCAGCCTTCATCCGCCTTCGCTGGAGGGTCCGAGGGACCGCTCCAGCCTTCGTCGTCTGCTGGAGGGTCAGTGGGACCGCTCCAGCCTCCATCAGCTTCGTCTGCCTTCGCTTCAGCCTTCGTTTGTCTGAATCAAACTTTTCACTTGGGGTTACATGTTTGATTTTTGGGTAGGGGGAAATGTTACGTTTCGGTGTGTCAGTGTTTTGTTTTTGCATGACTTATGTATTTCCTGCTTTACTTTGAAAGTCTGTGTTATCTTAGTGTGTTCAGTTTACGTTTTCCCTGTCTCGTCAGTTCTAATTTGCCCCAGCTGTGTTTCCCTCCTGTGGTCCATTCCCTGATTGCTCCTTCTATGTATTTAAGCCTTGTGTTTCAGTATGTCATGGTCGCGATCTCCCCCGTGTTGTAAATAGTTTGGTGTTTTGTTGTAAATAAATAGTCTGTTGTAAATAGTTGTGAATGGGTTTGTTAATACTTTCGTCATGGGATATTTTCGTTTTGGGATTTTGGTGGAGAGCCTTCGTGGTTTTATTTTCCTTATCTTTGTTTTTCTACGTTGCACCCCGGTTGCCTAGGCCGGGGTGTAACAGTACTAACAGTAGTAAGCGAAATGTGTATCATCTGTGGGCAGGATGAAACTGTCACGGACTTCCCATTTCCAAAAATATTTGCTACGGAGCATTAAGTAAAGCTCGAACAGTGTTGTTGAGACTTTGAGAGTCTCCTCCCACACTGTTGGTGTAGCTCATGGGAACAATCTTTAGGTTTGGTGTGTGGCCCATAGTTTGGGACACTGCTCTCATCATCATCCTCATCATCTGGTGTCAGAGCACCGGCCTCTGGTCTCAGCATCATGCAGTCCGTCTACAGCAACATGAAGAAACAGGAGCTCGTCTTTGATAACGAGCACCTTTCAGCTCCGATGCTGCTGTTTTAAACATTTTCACGTCTTGTTTTCCGTTTTTGTTTTACTCATGGAAACTTTGAGAGCGTCCTCACTTTTGCCTTTGTGCTGGAAAAACAAACTTTTCAGCTGCACTACAGTGTAAAGCATCACAATTATCCGCTGTGCTTTGTGCTGATTTAAAAGAGCTAAAGTAAGGAGCTTTAATTTGTCGATGGATTCGCCTGAGAGAACAAACACTATTGACCTCCGATCGCACATAAAAGCCTTTAAAATCCAGCTGATGGGATTCAGGGCGACTGGGACTTTTCTCTGTTTTTCCTTCTCTTCTGTTTCTTCGCGACTTACTGCAGAGCGATGTCATGCAAAATGTTCTCCAGGTGAAGCAGAAGCCGCCTGATCCCACAGATATGCAGCAGAATCGGATAAGTAAGCGGGCTTTCACCTGGCTGCGTTTCCAAACACCTTTTCATATCTGTTAGCGTGCGTGTGCGCGCTGCGGGGGTTTTGTTTGGCTCTGACATGTAATCCGCTTTACAGCGTGACGAGATACAAGTGCGAGGAAGCCCTGCAACCTGTGGGACTCCACGAGTCTTCAGGTAGCAGCCAGTTCATGAAAACACAGAATTGGATTCGGCCTCTCTTCTTCCGTCACGCTGCCTCGCTTTCATTAAGTCACGCCTGTTTCTGTCCCCTTTGTCTGAGCCTCCATTTGTCTCCCACACCCGCCCAAATGCTCTCCATCCTCCATCCCCATCTGTCCTCCCCAAACCTCTCGTCTCTCATCTGCAAGGTTGTGGTTTCTCTCATTAATAAGGCATGATCGGCGCGATGACCTGCAGAGGGAGGGGCAGGGGTGAAGTGTGCGTGTGTGGAAGTAAGAGTATGGCAACACAACAGGGTCAGTGCGCAAAGAGACAGGAATACAGAGAGACGTGTGAGAGGAGGAGACACCGCTCATAAATTAAAGAACAGGAAAATGCTCGATGTGTGCTCACCTTAAAATCCCCTTTCTGGCACAGAGGGGCTCACGGGGGCCAAAGTTTACTCTAATATCAGCGTTTCACCGACCTGGTCAAACAGAAGATAATTTAAGTTGAGTTTTCAAATTACAGACTGTTAGATTAAACTCCGCTCAGCAGCGATGTGTCAAAATCGAGTTTTAAGAGCCTGCGGGGTTAAAAAAAAAGCCCTTTGGCACAGCAGTGGAAGTAAATAAGCAGCTCCGGTGTGCCGAAGGGAGGAGTGGGTGGTGAATGGGTGGAGGTGGTGGTGGAGGGCGATCGTGAACCTGGAAATGAGTTTAACTGAAGCTGGCAGTTTTTGGGGGGTGGGGCATTTTTGCAACCGCTGAATGCGAATGAATAATTTGTCCATGTATCAGGGTGTCAAAAACATTTAGATCTGCACCTTCGTCTCACTGAGCCACGATCCTTGGCGTCGCTGCAAACCCACGACGTTGCAGCGAACCCACGCCGTCGCTGCGAGCCCACGCCTTCAGCCGTTGCTGCAAACCCACGCCGTTGCAGCGAACCCACGCCGTCGCTGCGAGCCCACGCCTTCAGCCATCGCTGCAAACCCACGCTGTCGCTGCAAACCCACGTCTTTAGCCATCGCTGCAAACCCACGCCGTTGCAGCGAACCCACGCCTTCAGCCGTCGCTGCAAACCCACGCTGTCGCTGCAAACCCACGCCTTTAGCCATCGCTGCAAACCCACGCCGTTGCAGCGAACCCACGCCTTCAGCCGTCGCTGCAAACCCACGCCGTTGCAGCGAACCCACGCCGTCGCTGCGAGCCCACGCCTTTAGCCATCGCTGCAAACCCACGCCGTCGCTGCGAGCCCACGCCTTCAGCCGTCGCTGCAAACCCACGCTGTCACTGCAAACTCACGCCTTTAGCCATCGCTGCAAACCCACGACGTTGCAGCGAACCCGCCGTCGCTGCGAGCCCACGCCTTTAGCCATCGCTGCAAACCCACGCCGTTGCAGCGAACCCACGCCTTTAGCCATCGCTGCAAACCCACGCCGTTGCAGCGAACCCACGCCGTCGCTGCGAGCCCACGCCTTCAGCCATCGCTGCAAACCCACGCTGTCGCTGCAAACCCAAGCCTTTAGCCATCGCTGCAAACCCACGCCGTTGCAGCGAACCCACGCCTTCAGCCGTCGCTGCAAACCCACGCCGTTGCAGCGAACCCACGCCGTCGCTGCGAGCCCACGCCTTTAGCCATCGCTGCAAACCCACGCCGTTGCAGCGAACCCACGCCTTTAGCCGTCGCTGCAAACCCACGACGTTGCAGCGAACCCACGCCGTCGCTGCGAGCCCACGCCTTTAGCCATCGCTGCAAACCCACGCCGTTGCAGCGGCGTGGGGGCAGGGATAGCTCAGTAGGTAGAGTGGTGGCCCCATGATCGGAAGGTCGGGGGTTCGACTCCACTGAACGGCTACCCTGAGGTACCCCTGAGCAAGGTACCGTCCCTACACACTGCTCCCCGGGCGCTGCACTGGCGGCTGCCCACTGCTTCACTGGGTGAATGGGTTAAATGCAGAGGAACTATTTCCCTATGGGGACTAACACGCACACACACTTTTTGAACCCACGCCGTCGCTGCGAGCCCACGCCTTCAGCCGTCGCTGCAAACCCACGCTGTCGCTGCGAACCCAAGCCTTTAGCCATCGCTGCAAACCCACGCCGTTGCAGCGAACCCACGCCTTTAGCCATCGCTGCAAACCCACGCCGTTGCAGCGAACCCGCGCCGTCGCTGCGAGCCCACGCCTTCAGCCGTCGCTGCAAACCCACGCTGTCGCTGCAAACCCAAGCCTTTAGCCATCGCTGCAAACCCACGCCGTTGCAGCGAACCCACGCCTTCAGCCGTCGCTGCAAACCCACGCCGTTGCAGCGAACCCACGCCTTTAGCCATCGCTGCAAGCCCACGCCTTTAGCCGTCGCTGCGAGCCCACGCCTTTAGCCATCGCTGCAAACCCACGCCGTTGCAGCGAACCCACGCCTTTAGCCATCGCTGCAAGCCCACGCCTTCAGACGTCTCCTTACTGTTAGCTCGGTTTCACTGCAAGCTAAACCCAAAAAGTTCAAAATATGTCAGATAACAGATCAGAGGTCTACATCGGAGAACTTGTGAAAAACCCTTGACAGGACGATGCCATCGCCTTTGTTCCATCACTCACTTTTAACGTGATCAGCATAGTAACTAAACCTGAAACATGGCTTTGGCTCCACCCTCGCCTGTTAAAATGGTCACTTTGGATCAAATCTAGATGGTAAAAGCTAAAGTGGAGTCCCTCACGTTACAACACACTGAATTAAACTGCGAATAGTCCCAAAGCTCTCGAGGCTGTGATCAGGCACATTTATGCATGCTAATTCGGTTAGCTGTGGCTAAAGTACGGAGGGCTGCTCAACATGAGTGAGTCCAACAACGAGCTCAATGGTGTTTCCACTGATCACCTGCTGATGGTGACATGAAATGACGGGCTTCCATAAAGTCTTACCACAGGTTATATTTTATGTCTGAAACATAAAGGAGCACAGAGCGCAGCCCTTTCCTTTCTCTCTTTGTTTGTTCTTTGGCTCTGCAGTACTGTTTCTTCATAAATACTGCATCTATGTACTGTTGTTTTGTGCCTCCAGTTTCTACAATTATCAAATAAAAAAGAATTTCTCTCCGGAGTCTGGCAGAAACAAAAAATCCTGAGAATGACCTCCATCTCTGTCTTTGCCAGCCTCATTATTTCAGCCTTTTCTTCCTCTTCCTTTCTTCTTCCTCTGTGCCTTTCAGCTTCTTTCTGTGTCTGTCAGCTCCGGTCTTTATTACCTGTCCTCCCCCCTCGCTGCTACAGTGCCAGGTTGATCCAGTAAAACATCTGTTTCTAAAAAAGCTGGCACCGTAAACGGCCCCCAGTCTCTTGGCCTCTTTACGAGGGCGCTCGGTCTGAACTAACAGTGGCAGAATAGCACTCAGAGGTGTTGTCCTTCCTCCTCCTCCCGCCTCCTCTGACACATACTCCTCATGCTGAAAGGCCAGAGGAACGGGCCTCTGTCCCTCTTTCTGCCTTTGATTTTTCATCCTTCTGTGGCCTGCTGCTCCCTCTGCTGCTCCCATTATTTGTGCCTGTGTTTGTGCTTTTAATTCCCCGTCCTCCTCCGGCCTCGCTCCGTCATCCCCCTGCCCTCATGTGCCCTCCTCTCCCCCTTCCTTCCTCTACACTTGTTTATTGTTTTACAGCTGCTGTATTTGGACAAAGTCTGGGCTTTAGCACCTCCAGGACAACAGCTGACCAGCTGTCCTCTTCTACTCAGCATCCTCTCATCTGTTTCTTGTTATCTTTCAATCTTTTTGTGGCATTTTTTCTTATGATTGCTTATGCAGTCCTTCCTTCTTTGTTTCCCACCCCTTTAATGACACCCTCGAGGGACAGATGCCTCCTTTTTGGTGGAGGTCAAGTATCCCCTGCTGATGCTCGTAGTAAAAAATTGATTGAACACAGGCCTTGCAGCGAAAATGCTCAGTGTGCGACTGGAGATTTCCATGGGTATAAAAGGATTACACGAAGAAAATAAATGTGTGTTTTGCTTCATACATAATTCCACCACAGATACAGCCTGAAGGAAAGATCTGTTTCAAAATACTTAGAAAGTTGTTGTCAGCCAGTCATTTCAGGGACACACGGTGAGCAAAACCATCAGTGAGTGAAAGTGAAATAATCCTGTTGACAGAGCAGAAATAAGCCGGAGTTTTTACAGGAAACCAGGGCGTAAATTTAAACACAAATGATGCACGGATGTCGAATGCTCAACGTTTAACCTGGAGATGTTTTAGGGATTCTTCTTTTTGACTTTTCACTGTTCGGTTTGGACCAAAATGATGACGCCAGCTGTTTGGTTTTTGTTTCCACACCTGCCCATATTTGGACGTATAAGAGCCTTACACAGAGGCAGAAACCTGCTAATCAGTACTGAGTAACAGCCCAATGGCGTCTTAGAATTTCAGTCAAAAACCCTATCACCTTAAATCTTCACTCAAAGACGAGTATCTGTGACAGTGTGTATACAGATGTGTTATATATGAGTCAAATATTGTTCTTTTTAATACGTTGGCATTACTAAATTTGTCTCAATGCTTACATATATGTGTAAAAAGCAAATGTAGGAGCTGTGATAACTGTGTCTGATAGAATGAAGAGTAGACTGATATATGAAATATTCCTTTATTGGGTGAGAAAATCAGACCATGTCATAACTGCTGTAAGTCACACAGAATAGATATCAGAGCCTTAAACAGGCTGACGTCTGCTAAATGGGTCAAACTGGGCAGAAAGTCTACAAACACATAACATCCTTATAGAATATGATGTAACACTATAGATCAACTTACCTCAGAATATATAAAGCATATAAACAATTACAGCAATATGATGCAACACACACAGCAGCTACTGATCCAAAACATGTTTGTTTCCACTGTTAAGTTTTAGTTCAGTGCTTCAGCATCTGGAGGTCCCCACTTATTTCTTTGTTTATTACTCTACTCATCATGTTGAAAGTTCCACACGTCGTGCAGTGAAGGTAAACTAACCTGTGACAAACAGAAATAAAGATGCCAGACTCAGACACAGCAAGGTAACAAGACACGGGTGGCAACAATCAAAGAGAGCTAAACCCAGTAGAGACAAGAAACCATCAAAAGAAAACAGGAAATGAAAACCAAAGCTAAAAATGGGAAAGAGCTGACACAAGAGGAACTTAAACTCTAAATCCCAGATTAAATTATATCAGGAACACAGAATAAATTAAACGGGAAACTCAAGCAAACACACAGTCGGACCCGTGATCATCGCTGCAGGTTTTTCCACTACTTTCCACATTTTTTCTAATCATATCTTCAGTGTTTCGGTCGCTTTGGTATTTCAGCCCCAAAGTTTCTTAAACTTTGCTTTTTTATCTGTGCTACTCAAACTACTGAGGAGAACAATGGCGAGCTCCGATTTAAACCAATTCAGCAAAATCTTTTTGGTCCTGAATGAAATCTCCCAGTTATTCACCACATATCTGCTTTTCATGTAATTTAGTTGAAGACATTTTTCTCTTAGCCAGCCTCTCGCTTTATTCATTTTGCAGGGACAATGGCCTCCACTGCTGAATTATATTAATCATTTGAGTCATTCTCTAGCTGTTTCCTTTAAGTTATTGTTTCTGTCCCCGTGCAGTGAAATCCTTCCCAGCGGACAGTGCTGTATCTGCCCCTTTCTCTGCAGAGGATTGCAAACCTTATCGACCTTCTCGGGGCTTCCCGATACTGAAAATCTGTGGAAGCAGCAGCTTGGTTTAACCAGCCTGCATGCAGCCCCTCTGCAGCCGGCGACGTGAAACGCCTGCACTTATTAAACTAAACGACATGAGGAAAATCGCTGGGAGCAAAAGGAAACACAATGCATTTGTCTCAGTAATCACATTAATGTACTTTTGCCTATTGTTCATTCAGATATTCAGAGTCTGTGTGGGTCGTTTTATTCCTTCTCTTTTTGTCTCTCTGGAGCTCATAAATCAAGATGTAAATTAAAGCATGGGCGCTGGGCGTGCCGTCAGGAAATACCATTGTACTATCTGTCGAGTGCTGCTCCATGAAAATGTGAATGAAAACGAGGAACGTGCAGCTCGTGGTGCATTACGGGCACGGCTGTCTGCTCTGTGAAGATAAAATTATATGCATATTGAAGTGTTACATTTGGATTAAAAGACGTTCTCATATTAAAACTATTGTTTAAAGCACGGATATGTGTAATGGATACATGTATTTTCACTTGTAGGACAAAATGTCATATCGCAAGTGTCCTGGTTTGCACATTTGAATGCATATATATTCTTTTTTATGCAGTTTTCTTTCAGTACAGAGCCCATCTTACAGCAGCAGGTTCAAAAGAGTGGGGATGGGAGGCAGAGCCTTCGGCTTTCAGCTCCTCCTCGGTGGAACCAGCTTCCAGTTTGGATTCAGGAGACAGACACCCACAGGCGCTTGCTCAGAGTGGGTCAAGTGATTCAGGCTTCATCTTACCATTGTTATGAATTAATGCTCTATAAATAAAATACATTTTTAACAGATGTATAACAAATCAAGTTCATTAAATATGCGTCAAAATCAAATTGCAAAATGATTTTGAACCAGACAATGATCCTGGTAGCAAACGTGGGTAAAAATGAGAGCTCACATGCTCCGACACCATGAATGCACTTTCTAAAGTTTTCTCCGGTGACCTATCAGAGTGGGAGGCACTGATTCGTCTTGGACTGATGTGCGCGTACACACCACACAATCAGTAACTGACATTAAGTTGTTCTTCAAAATTAGAGGAAGAGAGCAGTTAAAATTTGTGATGTCATATTTACTGCCAAAAATCTGTTCTTCTGTCCAGCTGATCTGTTTAGAATTTAGAAGCATCTCAGTAACTTCAAGTTTACGATGGACTCACAATGTAAAGAAACTTGTGTAAAGTAGAGCTTTTTTGTTCCTCCTGACCAAAAGAAGAAGAAGAAGAAGAACCCCCCAGAACGGAGTACAACATGATTAAAGGTTCAGTGGGCAGATGGGTATAGAAAGAAAAGAGAGAGGTGTTGAGGGGGAGGTAAAGAAAGGGGGGTGGGAGAACATAATGACCACTGTTGTTGTTGGTTACACAATTCGAAGGCAGGTCTGCAGCTATTTCCATCTCTGGTGGGCTGACGCAGTATGCAAATGTGTCTTCTTCTTCTTCTTCCCTGCTGAGGCTCAAGAATGCAAATAACACAGGAGCAGCATATGTTCAGATTGCAGTAGCCACGACTAATGAGCCTGAGGAGCTAATCACCACGGCATGAGAGCAGGAAATGGAGTGGCTGTCCGCTAATGCTGAACCTTTGGCCTTTGCCTCTCCAACAGGCATGTGCACAGGTAGATCCCAATAAAGCAGAGAAGGAGCTGCGGACCTTTTGCCCTTATACAACCTATATACGCTTGCTTTTACAGACCTGTGTCTTAAAAGCTACATCCTGATACAGCAGTGTAGCTGCAGCATGTCTTCTCATGCTGAAACAGTCCACATGAGGAGCAAACAGGGTGCTGGAGGAAAATCCAACAAACTTTCATCCAGGACTTCAACTCCCGTATAGGACCATGACTTTCTTTCAACTATAGTTGTGTTTTGACTTTTTCCTGCTGTTTGGATTGTTTTAGGCCCAAAAGGTATCTGATGGTCCAGGACAGAACAATATAGCTTAGTGCAGTATGTGAGATAACTTATGTAAAATAACATGAAGCAGCGATCGGTCATCAGAGGGTGAATCAGTCACAGATATTCTTATGAACCATGAATGGGTGGGTTTTTTGCAAGTTCCTTTAAATGATTCAAAATATAAGCCTTAAAAAAATAATGAAATGTTTCTATCCAGAAAATTGATGAGGCCTCAGTCACACAGGCCTCGAGACCAGATTGCAACCATCTGGAAAGGAAAATGTATATTTGTGACTGGTTGCAAGCATTTACTGGAAGTTCCGGGCAGTCGCTATGAAATCAGTTGCTAAAGCTCCAGTGCAGGCCTAGAGACCAATCAGAGGCCCGCAGGAAAACATCAATATTCCTCATCAATTTGATGAGTAGACGGTGGCTGTTGTTGGCTTATCCTGAGTGATATCGGTTGCAAAGTGATAAACGAATCGGCATCAAAAACTTTTATAGCAACCATAATGAATCACAACCGTCCAGCCTAGAATTAATAAATACATGAAATCATTTTTTTCAAACTTTAGAGATGTTGCACAAATGGAAGAAAGCAGTCCTACATATGTGTTTAATATGTGCGTTGAAGGACATGTCCTGGTCAAAAATGACTCCAAGGTTCCTCACAGTGTTACTGGAGGCCAAGGTAATGCCATCCAGAGTAAGAATCTGGTTAGAGACCATATCCAAAGACTAATTGGTGTGTGTTATCTGGCTTCATGGTGTGGGGATGAACAAAAGTATTTTACCAGCACAATATAATCTGCAGTATGATCATTGCTTTAACAATGTAACAGATAGCTTTAAGATGGCCTTAAGATGTTTATGCATACTGTTATCATATTAACCTTGTATTCCAGATGCAGTTATAACTATTTTATACATATTGCATATCTGTGCTTATTTTGAGTTGATGTTCGGTTCATTAAGGGTCTTAAGCTTCACTGGCATGACTGTCCAGGGGATACATGCTGAGGGAAACTAGAACATAGAAGGAATTGCAATACATGCTTACAAAACACTTATATCAGGTCATTTTTATTTTCGTTTATAAGTTCATATTCTTGTATTAAGCCGTTAGTAGAGATTCTTGATTAAAACATTTATTCAGTAGATGACATATACATAGTTTCAGTTCGGTTATTACATATATGAGAGTGGCTTCTGTCTCTCTGTCTGGTGAGAGGTTAGGAGCTAGTCGGCGAGGTGAAATAAGGTGCAATTGTGGTTAGCACACACACACACACACACACACACACACACACACACACACACACACACACACACACACACACACACACACTTAGTTAAAGAGAATCATTTATAGGTGAAAGTTTAATCATGTTTTGCTCGGGGTTGCAAAAGAGCAATTTGTCGCAGAACTGCTGCTGATGTATCAAGATGATAAGCGAGCATCCGGCAGTGACAGGAAGTACCTGCCGTGAAGACGAAGACAATGTTCTTTTTAAACTGTGTTAAAAGTCATTGTGGTTTTGATCTGACCTATGTACGAAATGGATCTGACGTTGAGGGGGCGTCATTCAATTTAAGCCCTGATGGTATAAAATATCTGTTTATGCTTTGATTAAGTCAAAGATCAATTGTCAATTGTGATTTAATGCACGCGTGATCTTCCCACGCGTGCATTAAATCATCGTTTGACTTCACCCGGCTGGATCAGTGTGGTTATTCTTCGATTTACGTCTTGTACCCTTCCTCAATATTGAACCCTTAACAATGGACAGATAGAGCTGGGTGTCATCAGCATAGCAGTGTAAATGTATGCTATGTCTTCTAATGATGCTGCCTAAGGGAAGCATGTATAATGTAAACAGAATTGGTCCTAGCACTGAACCCTGTGGAACTCCATAATTAACCTCAGTGTGTGAAGAGGACTCTCCATTTACATGCACAAACTGGAGTCTATTAGATAGATATGATACAAACCACTGCAGCGCAGTACCTGTAATACCTACAGCATGTTCTAATCGCTCTAATAGGATATGATGGTCGACAGTATCGAACGCTGCACTGAGGTCTAGCAGGACAAGCACAGAGATGAGTCCACTGTCAGAGGCCATAAGAAGATCATTTGTAACCTTCACTAAAGCTGTTTCTGTGCTGTGCTGAGCTCTGAAACCTGACTGAAACTCTTCAAATAAACCATTCCTCTGCAGATCAGAACTAAGGATGGTTTCCCCATGTGCAGAGGGAATGTAATGTTTAAGAAGAGATGAATAGGGTGGTGGGTCTAAAAAGCTTTGAATGTTATGTCATAGACCAAGGTCAGGGAAAGACTGATTAAAGGTAATGTTGACTCATTGGTGGAGCTGTAAACATTTAAATATTCAGCATCAAAATCCTTCATTACTATTTTTTTCTCATTAAGCTGAAGAAAACTATATAATCCTGTCACTATAAAATGTTATTTTAAAAATAAATTGCTGTTGCAAATAAACTGAATGTCTGTTTCTATTTTGAGGAGACGGGGTTGCCATGTGAGTGTGCCCTTGCTGTTTTCTATTGCTTTCTGATGCCAAGTCATAAATCAGCTGCTCAGGATGATTTATGTAGGTCAACTCCACAGTGTCCATTTCTCATATCTTCAGCAGAAATCAATGTCTTCAAGCTCTGACACTTATTCGAGCGTTGTGGAATGCAGAAACGTCAGGTGGGCAAAATGCTGAAGCACTGTCGAGAAAATGAAGACAAAAGAGAAACAGGAGCTTGCTGGGAAGATGAGAGCGCGTTGAATCAATGAATATTTGAGTGGAAGGAATTATTTTCAGGTTGCCTTTCTCCCCACTTTTCTCCCGTCTCACTGTGTCATCTTCACTCTTTAAATCTTTATTAGACAGACGCAGGGGCAGAAATGTGAAGCAGACACATTCAGTTTTGTTTCCTAGCTGTTTACTTGCATTCCTCGCTAAGAGCACAAAAGCAGTAAAACACCTCCATCTGCTAAAGATAGCTGAGCAGAGAAACACCTTCATCTGCCCTTTGTTCAGGTTCTGCAGACAAGGAGCCGTTTATTTACGAACGCTCATAAATATCTGGACGAACATCTTTCCCTACGTGCCGAGAGTTCGGTGCCCACGACCTCAGAGAACCTGTACACCTCTGCCGTTATCTGTGTGATGCTCTCCCCGACGGGCACCAATTAGAAAGAGCCGACATCAAAGGATCGAGGGAAGTCACTTCAAACACTCAGCTTCCACTTTGACTGCGAGGTCGAGCTCAGAACAGTGTATTTACACTCAAAATCAAGACCAAGCAGGAGATTAACAAGTGGTTTTAGTGTCATTATTCGTCTTTATTTCTTAGAGTTTAAACTCAGAGAGCCGAGCCGTCGGGTTCTTTTACTGCAGCGGTTTTCCTTTGTATTGTTGAAACAGCACTTAGCACGTCTCGAGAACTGAGTGTCTGGTAAACTTGAAAGAAAGGTGGAGGTGGTGATTATACTTTGTGGGGCAATCGTGTTTTGGAGATTATTTATCTGAATTTCAGGAGTAGGACCACGCCTCCAAACACGCTCCTTCCGGTTGCCATCCATATATGTTCCCCCAGTTCTGCAACTGCTCATTCTCGTTTACGTGCCCCACCCTCCCTCCTTTTTCTCAATTCGTTAACTTCTTCATTTCTGTTTAGTACATGAGGATCTGCCCGGCCCGGGACCCGTTGCCAGTCCCCTTCAAGGCCTTCCCCAAACCGCCGCTCAATTCACGTCCACACCTTTACCTAATAAAACACTGTCGATCCAAAAACGAGGACGTGGGCCCAGCTGCTGAAATTGGTCCTCAAAAATTGTCTATATGTGGCACATAAGTCTGATACGTCCACCTTAAATAAAGGGCTCGCTGTGAGATTTAACAGTGGGATAAGTGCCCCCAGTTTTCAAGCCCATTTTTGATATGATGTCATTTCTTATAGTAGATTAAATCTAGTTATCTTCAAATGACCATCTGGCAAATAATTTTGGAAAAATTAAGCAGATTAGAAGGATTTTCGTGCCTCCTGGGCCTCTCACACGAAATCCTGTATTCTTTGTAGATAAAAGAATAAATCACACCCCGTGTGTCTTTAAAGAAAGACTCAGGAAAGTGAGACATATTCTCGCCCGACGTCACCAAATGTTGGGCAGATGCTTCACTGTCCGGTACAAAACAGCTGGAAGAGCTTTCAGCTTTTTCACACGACGTTAACTCAAGAACTCGCCTCAGGTCGCCGACGTCGGCGCTCACGCCTTCAGCAGAACACTTTTGTCACGCGGACCGTGTGCTTCTTACATGACTGACGTATGACGATGCACAGATTACACTGCGCCGTGGTGAAAAAGTGCATTTCACAGCAGGCGGCCTTACGTTGCCTCCCGTCGTCAGCCTTAAATCTTTCTCTTTCCAAAAGCATTCCCAGCATCCGTCCTCCATCAGCTTCTCCCAGGGTGGATTTTTGTGAGGGTGGAAGTCATCAAGTGCAGTCTGCGGTCTGAGAGCTTTTAAGCTTTGTGTATCACCGCCGCTGCTGTAACTAATTGTAGATAGACTGGCTATTGATTTGTTTCCAGACACGAAGCAGATGTTTGCCTGCAGTTTCAGTGAAAGCAGCCGGCAAGTCCACAAAAAGACAAAGGAGCGCAGAGGCTTTTCATTCCTCACAGGAGACACGTCCTATTCTTTCTTGTCTGTTTATGTTGCCGAACAGAAGAAGCAGAAATGTGAGATTCTTGGAAAAGTCAGAGCTCTGCAGAGCAACGTGAGGATGACAGAGCTATTATAAGTTGAGAAAAAAAAATGACTTTCCTCGAAACTTTGGATTTCTTTGTTGTTGTTATAAGAGATAAAACTTGATGTTCTTCCTCTGGCCTGCAGCTGGTACCGCTCGCTGTGCGGTTAATTCTATTTTACATTTTTTGGGTGAAAAACAAACAGAAAAGCCCTTCAGCGACTTTATCGTGTATCTGGATTCATTGTTCTTCAGGACAATGTGAACCTTCACTCGTGCTGGTTTAGACACTTCAGGTGCAAACTTTAGTGCAGTTTTACAACCTAAGCTCATAAACTGAGTGTAAGGTGGCTTAAAATTGAACACCAACACCAACCAAGTCTAAAATAAGAGTCTCAACATGCTCAGTGATGGATGCTCAATCATCCAGGTAATTAAATCCCAAAAGGTTGATTCTGTTCATCTGGAAGTAGCCGGAAATGTTTTGTCACTGTTGTTCGTTGTTGTGGGTCTTTGTTCAATCATCAGTGGTTGTTAATAATCATGATAATTTGCATATTAATGATCAAGGAACTGACCTCACAGCCCATCGTTCATTCAGTGGTGTTAGTTTCAGTCATTGTGTTTATAAAGTTGGAAACCTGCAGTCAGCTGAGACTGAAGATGTCACCTGGATGAGTCCCACCAGTGTTCCCACCTGGGAATGTAACCCCAATCTGCTGGGTTAAAGTCCAGTGTCTCACATGTGCATCCGCCTTCTGATAAATGCTTTGATTCAAGGCTTTAAAACAAGAGCTCCAAACGCAGATAAAGTCTATAATGTGCAAACATACAGTATATGAACACAAATCAGGTTGGCTGTCGTTGTTCAGGCTCATGTAGACAATCTAAGCTGACTTTAGCTTTTGTTCATGCACTCAGAGGAGCAGGTCTGTAACCAGAAGGATCCTCACAGTGATGCCCACACGAGACCAAAAGCATCTAAAAATCCAGTTAGTACACGACATATGGCGCGCAATGCAGGGGTCTGAGAAAAATGCTTCTCATCCTAAGAACACATATTCATAACTGCGCCAGTCGCTCTTAATTCATCTTTTATCCATAATTCTTCTCCTCTTAAAAGAAAAAGTAAATATTCGTCAGAACGAACAGACGGACGGGGCGACGGCAGCTTCTTCTGCAACATGTTTCAGGGACAGGATGCGCCGTTTCAGCCGATTGGTGGCTTCCACTCATTAATTCAGTCTGTGACAGAATAAAACGCTGACTTCCTAACTCGTTCTTTTTCTGTTCTCACCCACACATCATTAACACTTCTGATAGAAGATGTGTATGCGTAAAATGATCGAGTTATTAAAGACAGATTCTAATTTAAAATGCACCATCAGGCTTCAGTCCCAACAAATGTCCTCTAATGTCTGTTATGAAGAATGAAACTAACGTATGTTGTGTGGTCAGCTCTCGTGGGAAATAATCTGTGTCCGTACAGTAAAGCTTTATTGATCCCAAAAGTCTGAAAGAACTGCAGATGAGAAGCTTTACCAGAAGACGCTCGATCCACTGTGGCACTCCCACTCTGCCTGTCCCATAGGGGGCACTCTCAAGCTCATCCAGCGTGGATGGGGCTCTGTGGAGCTGTAGAACGAAAATAAAACTCTCATGTTGCAAACATCCATCCATCTATTTCTAACTCTTACTCAGTTCAGGGTCGTTGCTGGAGCCTACACCAGCCGTCATGTTCGTCCGGTTTTTGATGGAAGAGCTCAAGGTCACAGATATAACTCAATTTTTAGATGTTTTGGCCTTGCAGCAAAATATCTTTCTGAGTACTGGGGACATTTCAGCACTACAAGCCGGCTCTTTACCTAGATTGGCTTTAGGTTGTTGCTTCAAGAGATCAAGATCTGTTTCTATAAACGGAACATGGAAACGCTTGGACAGAGATCTACAATTTGATATTAACCCTTTAAGACCTACTATAGAACCAAGTCCGCCAGAGCTTATATTATGTTTTTACATGCTGTGGAGCCATTTTTGGGAGCATTTCAAGTTGCTATACATCAATACAACCATTACAGCCTAAATTTTTAATAATATGCATGCATTAAGTGCATAGTAATTACATAAATTGCAAAAAAGTGCAATAAACTATAAAAAAATAGAAAATCGTTTTTGTTTTTTAACATATATTTCTAGTTAGAGAAATTTAAGAGGCTTATCCCTCAAAACTGAAAATACAAAAAAGTTGCACAAACTAGTTTCCCACCACAGGAAATTTATTTTGAGTGTCTTCAAAGTTTTATTTTTGAAATACACCAATTTTTATATACTGCAGGAAAAACGAAAATAAATATTATAATGCAAATTTGCAAAAAAGCAGCATCTGCATCAAAATAAACTATTTCCAGCAGTGCAATATGAGTCCTCAGCATCCCAGAAACGACACAGAAAGTCAGAAAGTCTAACATAACTTTTAAAAACACCAGTATAGGCTCATGAGGCCTTGATGGTAAAAAAAAACTACATTTCCGTGAAAATGATGTCACTTCCGGTTTCGGGCAGGACATGACGGACATGCGATAGTTCGTGCTGATGGACGTAGGAAGTGTTACAAACAGCTAATCGGATCGGCAAAGCGTGTTTCTGGAATATTATGTTTTTGTTGCTGCAAGTGCTTTTTATGCAGTTTTTGCAAAGCTATATGTGGAAGGAAACCGTGACCGAGGACAAGCTGATGACATAAGATGTAAGTACAACTCCTCCGGTTTCATATGCAAAAAAAATTATTGCGCTAGCTTACGTGGTTGCAGTGCTACCGGGATTTAAAAATAGTTACGCAAAATGGAGCGTGCCCGCTCCGACTGGTTTTAAAGGGTTAATGTTCTCAGAGAGTCATTGGCCTCTTTGACTGACAGGTGGATGGCGACACAGGCGGCCGTAGCTGCTAGCTGTAGCTTCACCTCAGTGTCGTAGTAGTTCAGGAGTGTTCGCGTCATTTTGCGCGACCTGCTTTTAGAACGATGTCCTTCTCTGTGAAGCTCCTCACGTTCATCAGTGAGAGTTTTGCCATACTCACCTGACACCATCATTCACTGAACACCACGAAGTTCTCGTCAGTCTGCACTCACGGGTACGTTCGTTCTCCGGTCCCACGGCGCTCTGCAGAGTTTTAACCAACATCTGAGCTGGAATGAGCTCTGCAGTCACGACAGTGATGGAGTTTAAGAGTCAGAGACAGAAGGTATGAAGAGAATTAAAAATGAAACGGCCTACGAGGCAGATCCGAGTGATCGGGGCGCCTTCGGGCCAGAACGTCTGATTAAAGCAACTCAAAGTCAATCAAATGAGCACAAAGACAAGAGAGAGAAAATAAGTAGGGTTTCTGTTTGACTGGAGAGAGGTTAGGGTTCAAATCAAAACTGATTTCATAGGGTCTACAATGGGAACAATGGAGGACAACAACAGAGGAGGGCTGCTCAGCACGGAGGTGCGAGGGTGACCAAACTTTCCATCATTTTTTTCCATACATGGATTTTTTAAAGAGTAAAAAAAAGATTAAATTGACTTCTACCTGTCGCTACTTGATGCAGAAAATGATCCTCCATCATGTATAAATTCTGAGAAACGTCTCTGGTGGAATGAAAAAGCATCTCTGATGCACCACCCTCACAATCACAAAAAAGGATAAATTTAGCTTAAATTGAACAGGAAGAAAATGGAAAAAGTGAAGAGCACCTTAGTCTCTCTGTCAGAAACACGCTGACGTCATTGAACATGTCCAGGTCCAAACGGTCCCTCAAAAGCAGAGTGAAGGGCATCATGTGACAGTAAGACATCACCAAAAATGAACCAAGCAGCCAAGAGAACGTCTGGGATGATCCACGACCAATCACGAGGTTACTCGTTCATACGTCGCTGTGCAGTTTGGATTCCTCGCTGCCCTGAGAGTTTGGTGTCCGTGAGACGTGCTGCACATGGAGACAGCGTCAACACAAATACGATACATCAGAACTTAACAAGCTTGGATGCTCGTCTTCCTCACGCTTGCTCATCATGTGAACAGGTGTGCACCCTTTTGTTACTCCAGCTTCTCTCTCACTCGCCAGCTTGTCTCCGTGTCTTCTTCCCACCCTCTCGTCCAGGCTGCTTCAGCTAATCCCTCCTTCCCTTTTCATCCACCCTACACTTATGCTACGAGCTGTTCCTGCCATCGTTCCCCTTGTCCAATCTGGCAGAGCCAAACGGAGCAGCAGCTCACTGCCCACAGCTTCGCCTCCTTTTGGTTCAGATTGATGCCGAGAGCCGCCGGGGTCAGAATCATCGCCCACCGCTCTTCTGTGGCTCTTCTCGAATGGAATGAGGCAGAAAATGATCGTGCATGTTGTGGAAGTTGTTTCCCATTTCAAGGTTGTGAGTTCAGTTTTCTCGTGGTGATGGAAGGAAGAAGAAAAGAAAAGAACAACACGAAAACACGAAGTTTGATCTCCCGATCCCTGTTCTTCCACCTCGTCTCTTGTTTTCTCTCTTTGCTTCTCTTGCCCCTTCCTTTTTTATCTTGGCCCTTTTCAATTTTTTTCTGTTGTTTGGTTTGGAGAAGTAAAAAAACAAAACGCTTTCATTTCATCTTTTTCTTTTCATTTTCATGTTTTCGGTTATTTTTCACACGTCAGTGCGGTGTAGAAAACCCAGCTCGGCTGATTGATCTGAATCTGGGAAACTTTGTCACCAAGCAGGGCTGATTTTTACTTCAATACATGGAGTGAAAACACTCCCACCACAGCTACGCATTAGTGATTACCAACCATCTAAAATGATTTCTTGGACAGAAGTGATTTTGAGATCCTCTTCATCCATTTCACCACTTGGACTGCCAGCTTTTTATTTCCGGTCGCTCAACAGTGTGTGAGACAGAACGAATGTAATTTCACTCGTACCACTCCCACACCCTTCCTGCCATTTTATTCTTGATTACATTTCACTTTCTGCATTTTATACTTCTTCTTTTTTTTTACCAATGCAGTTTATTTCCTGTCTACTATCATCTGTTCCAATAGTGAAGATTTTATGAAACCAACGTTTCTAATAATGAGCCCAAAGCTCTGCTCAAAACAGTGTTTTCTACTTGGATCTTTATGATGTCAGTGACAGAGGACAGAAGCTCCACCCGCCTGCTGAAGGGGGAGTTACAGCAGCTTGTTACAGAGAGAAGATGAGCTGAAGATTATTTTTAACTGAGAATCACTGAAAGCTACCCTGGCAATAAAACTGTGGGTCACAGGAATGCGATGCTTACTGGAAACAACCAGTTTATGTCCAAGAAACCCATAACAAGTTAATCCTGCCGTGACTGACTTTAAGGACTACATGAAGGAGCGTGTTGGCTAATATCAGCACCAAGCAAATGCCTGTGTTGTCCCCAGAAATGCTTCACTGTCTCTCAGGAAGGTCTCACGTCTGATTAACCAAAAAACTCACTTTTTTGTAAAATTAATGACAGAAATTACTGAGTGGAAAGAGAGTAGAGGGCAGAGAGGAGCTCGAGTGTCTCGGGTTTTGTTGATGAAGTGCAGCAGGAGACCAAGCGGCTGCTGCAGCATCTGCACTGATGCTGATCTGAGTGTGAAGGGTTAGCAGGCAGCCTATGACGATGGACTATGGGAAGTGATATAATACAGTGATATAATTGGCTGTTCATAAACACCAAAGAAATGAATGATGAAAAGATATTTCTTCTTCAGTTTAAGCTACATACTCACTGTGTCAGACACAGTTACAGAGCTGTTAGAGTCACTAATGACACGTCATGAACATTATTAACAGATATGGAAGACATGTCAGTGACCCCAAAGTGTCACTGCAGTCAGATATTTTACAAAAATACGCACACATAAGGTAGACATGATGTTTATAGATACATGTGTGTGTATACAAGCATGTACACACACACACACACACACACACATATATATTAAAGAAACTGATGGACATTATGGACAATGCTGGGCATCCTCTGCACACGGCCATTAACAACCAGAAGAGTCTGTTCAGTGACAGGTTGCTTCTCCAGAGAGATAGAAGGCAGGAGAATAAACCAGCTGTTCTCCACAGAACCAGCAAAGGTGTACTCTCAGTGGCAAGGGAACAATAAGAGAACAGCACCACCAAGGCTGGAGACGGAGCAATACTGGAAGAGCATATGGGAGAAGGATGCAACCCATAACGGCAATGCTCAGTGGCTAGAGGATCTGAGGGCTGACCACAGCGACCTCCCTGAACAGGGTCCAGTAACCATCACAGTGGCAGATATCCAAGAAAGGGTCTCCAGTATGAAGAGTTGGACAGCACCAGGGCCCGACATGGTTCACGCCTACTGGCTGAAGAAGCTGACTGCACTCCACGAGCGTCTGGCAGCACAAATGAACCAGCTGCTAGTTAACGAGAGACACCCGGAATGGCTAACTGAAGGCCGGACGGTCCTGATCCCCAAGGACCCCAAGAAGGGACCGGTCCCCTCCAACTACCGACCAATAACCTGCCTCAGTACTACATGGAAGCTCCTGTCAGGCATCATATCGGCTAAGATGAACAGGCACATGGGTCAATACATGAGCGGGACACAGAAAGGAATTGGCAAGAATACCAGAGGCGCAAAACACCAGCTACTGGTAGACAGAACAATCAGCCGAGACTGCAAGACCAGACTGACCAACCTGTGCACTGCCTGGATTGATTACAAGAAGGCCTATGACTCAATGCCCCACAGCTGGATACTGGAATGCCTAGAATTGTACAAGATCAATGGGACCCTAAGAGCCTTCATCAGGAACTCAATGGGGATGTGGCGTACAACACTAGAGGCCAACTCCAAGCCCATAGCACAAGTCACCATCAAGTGCGGGATCTACCAAGGAGATGCTCTGTCCCTACTGCTGTTCTGCATAGGCCTGAACCCCCTCAGTGAGATCATTAACAAGACTGGCTACGGATACCGACTACAGAACGGAGCAGTTGTCAGCCACCTCCTGTACATGGATGACATCAAGCTGTATGCCAAGAGTGAACGAGACATCGATTCACTGATCCACACTACCAGGCTATACAGCAATGACATTGGAATGTCGTTTGGACTGGAGAAGTGTAGTCGGATGGTAACAAAGAGAGGGAAGGTAGTCAGAACTGAGGGGATTGAACTACCAGAAGGCAACATTGCAGACATAGAGGACAGTTACAAGTACTTGGGGATCCCGCAGGCGAATGGGAACCATGAAGAGGCCGCTAGAAAAGCTGCAACCACCAAGTACCTGCAGAGGGTCAGGCAAGTCCTGAGGAGTCAGCTGAATGGTAAGAACAAGATCCGGGCCATCAACACGTACGCCCTGCCCGTGATCAGGTACCCTGCTGGGGTAATAGGCTGGCCAAAGGAGGAGATAGAAGCCACTGACATAAAGACAAGAAAGCTCCTTACCATGCATGGAGGGTTTCACCCCAAGTCCAGCACCCTGAGGCTGTACGCTAAGCGGAAGGAAGGGGGCCGGGGACTGGTGAGTGTCAGCACCACAGTCCAGGATGAGACAACGAACATCCAAGAATACATTGGGAAGATGGCCCCAACTGACCGAGTGCTCAGTGAATACCTCAGGCAGCAGAAACCCAAGAAAGAGGAGGGAGACGAGGAACCATCATGGAAGGACAGGCCCCTGCACGGTATGTACCACCGGCAGATAGAGGAGGTGGCTGATATCCAGAAATCCTACCAGTGGCTGGACAAAGCTGGACTGAAAGACAGCACAGAGGCACTAATCATGGCAGCACAAGAACAAGCTCTGAGCACAAGATCCATAGAGGCTGGGGTCTATCACACCAGGCAAGACCCCAGGTGCAGGCTGTGTAAAGATGCCCCAGAGACAATCCAGCACATAACAGCAGGGTGCAAGATGCTAGCAGGCAGGGCATACATGGAACGCCATAACCAAGTGGCCGGCATAGTGTACAGGAACATCTGTGCCGAGTATAACCTGGAAGTCCCGAGGTCAAAATGGGAGATGCCCCCAAGGGTGGTGGAGAATGACCGAGCTAAGATCCTGTGGGACTTCCAGATACAGACGGACAAAATGGTGGTGGCTAACCAACCGGACATAGTGGTGGTAGACAAACAGAAGAAGACGGCCGTAGTGATCGATGTAGCGGTTCCGAATGACAGCAATATCAGGAAGAAGGAACACGAGAAGCTGGAGAAATACCAAGGGCTCAGAGAAGAGCTCGAGAGGATGTGGAGGGTGAAGGTAACGGTGGTCCCCGTGGTAATCGGAGCACTAGGTGCGGTGACTCCCAAGCTAGGCGAGTGGCTCCAGCAGATCCCGGGAACAACATCGGAGATCTCTGTCCAGAAGAGCGCAGTCCTGGGAACAGCTAAGATACTGCGCAGGACCCTCAAGCTCCCAGGCCTCTGGTAGAGGACCCGAGCTGGAAGGATAAACCGCCCGCAGGGGCGTGCTGGGTGTTTTTTTTTTTTATATATATATATGTATATATATATATATATATATATATATATATATTAGGGGTGCAACGATATTCGTATCGATATTGAACCGTTCGATACAGTGCTTTCGGTTCGGTACGCATATGTATCGAACAATACAATTTTTTTTCAATTTTTTTTTTTTTTTTTTTTTTTTTTTTTTTTTTTGTGTCCCGTTTGGATCTATAGCCATCAGAATTGTTGTCTTGAGGCCAAGAAAGATGCCAAGAGGATTTATTTTAAGTGGATCATCATATTGGTCCATTTGATTGACCTTTATTATAATTATGAATTTATTTTATTTTCAGTTGCAAACGGGACAGACATGACTGTGGGATAGGACAGGGGGAAAGAATGAAAGAAAGAGGGGGAGAGAAAGAAAGAAAACCAAAGGGGAGAAAAAAAAAGAACAATACAAAATTTGTAATTTATTTTATCAACTTTCCTTCTGACGATGCTGTCTGTGTTGAGCGCTCAGTGAATCTGCATTTGACTACTCCGCCTAGGCTCGAGAGTGCAGCCTAGGCGGAGTAGTCGAACGCAGATTCACTGAGCACTCAACACAGACAGCATGGTCAGAAGGAAGAGCGCAGGGCAAGCTAGCGAGACAGAAGTGGACCTCCCCACCCTCATTCAGATCTGGCGTTTGGAATTATTTTGGTTTTCATGTGACGTATGACCCTGAAGGTAAGCGAGTCATGGACTAAAGTAAAACAGTATGTTGGATGTGCCATGCAATGCTCAATTACATGGGTGGGAGCTAGTGTGTTAGCGCAGTTAGCTCGTTAACGTGTTGGCCGTCTAGCCCCTCTGTATAGGGTAGCTCGTTAACGGAGATTTGCCGTGTTGTGGCGTTAAGGTTATTTCAACGAGATTAACCTGAAAGCACTAGTGGGAACACAACGAATATGACTGCACATTTACACCGACATCATCCTAGTGCAAAGACAAAAACAACAAGCATGCATGCTACAAACTTTAGCCGAGTCATTTAGACAGCTGTTAGCACAGGATTCTCCTTATGGAGACCTGATATGT
This sequence comes from Maylandia zebra, assembly GCF_041146795.1. Classification (NCBI taxonomy): domain Eukaryota; kingdom Metazoa; phylum Chordata; class Actinopteri; order Cichliformes; family Cichlidae; genus Maylandia; species Maylandia zebra. The sequence continues at coordinate 41,450,784 of NC_135171.1, forward strand.
TTAATATGCTGCTGAGAATATAGCCCAGAAGAAGCGGATAGTATAGCTTTTATTTTGGAAAGAGACATTTCTCTGTAATAAACTCTCTTTTCCAAAGATGAGTGATTCCTCAATCAGATACAGGGCTTGCAATATCGCTAGCCCGACGTCCCGGGGCTATCTCTGCCCTGCCTGTCGGGCTATTGTAGGAAGGAAAAATATATGTCAATGCTTTTGCATTCTTTCAGAAATGTAGCTGGGTAATTATGTCATTGGCATCGGTGAGCCACTGTCAATATGTGACATATTGAAGTCGCGTTTGAATTTGCGCTTGTTTTTTTGCTTTCACTTTGCAATCGCGCGAACTGTGTATAGAGAGCGACAGCACTGATCTGTGAGTGATGATAATTTGTGCACCAATTCCTCTGACATGGTCTTATTAATTGTTAGCTTACTATGCAAACATGACAAGTGAAATCTCCCGCAGCTTAAACATGTGAGAGGTTGATCGCGCAGAGAATCGCTGAGCTTATGTGAGTGCGGCAGGATATATATTTCACTACGATGACCTGGATGATTGAGAACCTTCACAGACAGATATATATTTTAGTTCTGCTGAGCCAAATAAGACAGGTCAGGGTGAAGAAGTGACAGCCAAAGAAAAGCTTACCACAAAACGGGGAAGTTATGACAAATCAGACTATAAGGCAAAAAGAAAGTGCAGCTTTATGGTTTCATGGACAAAAGAATTTCTGTGGCTGCAATATGACGAGCTAAAAAACAACACGCACAAGGGTTAGGGTTAAATTTAAAAACTGTACTTTTGTGTTAAAATATATATTTATAATTTTAATAAATGACAAATTAAAAAGGCATGAACATTTTTTTTTGTATCGAAAAAATATCGAACCGTGACACCAAAGTATCGAACCGAACCGAACCGTGAATTTTGTGTATCGTTGCACCCCTAATATATATATATATATATATATATATATATATATATATATATATATATATATATATATAAAGTAAAGTTCCCTTCATGGCTCCTCGACGGGAGTATGAGCAACGAGCTCTCATGAAAGTGAGAGGAGGTTTGAGCTGAGCAGGAATGCAGAAGAAGGCGCCGAATGCGTTAACTGTGACACGCTGAAACACGTGCAAGCAAGCTGACTGCGACCTGCAAACATGAAATATCTCAGGGCGGCACAAGATTTTACACACTGTTGTCATGTGACGGAAATGCAAACGGAGCCGGTAAATATGGCCGCAGCTGAGTAAAGAGCAGGAAAGAGGCCGCGGGCCCGTTTCAAAGACGGGCTGGCAGACTGTGCCGCGAACCAGACAAAGGTGCTGAGAGCGATACAGAGCTTGTTGTAACAGGTTAACGCAAAGTTTTCTCTGTTTCACGCTGCAAAGCTGGAATATCCCACAGAGCTCATCGGGCACTTTATCAATACCAGGAGGCCCTTTCTTCCCTGCGTGGGTTTTATTACATGTTTGGATGAATAATGTCACACTTTCAGATATGATAACCCGTCTGCCTCTCAGGTACCGCCGCAGCTTTTCCACCAAGCCGCCACACGAGCTGCTGCATATCTACGCAAACATTCCCGGCATACCGATCCCTGTTGACACAACCCACACACGCATGGAGTAGCTACACACACGAACACACACACACTGTATTATCTCAAGCCCCCGGGGCCCATGTACCGGTATGTGCCAGGTGGTTCCTCCCAGCCTGAGCAAATAAAGTTTTTCCCTGCAGGAAAGATGACAGCTCTGCAGAGTGAGAGTCCTGTAGTATTTGCAGGTTGTTTCTTTAAGCAAAGAAAAATAACCGGCAGCGTTAAAGGATTTATTTAAAAAGCATCACTAATGAGTACAATTATTCCTAAAGATTGTTCATAATTTAAATGTTCCTATGTGATTTTACAGTTCTTAATGTTCTTATTATACAGGACGTGATGGTAATCAGCGTGAAGAGCCTCGACCTTATGCTGCAAAGAGCCCCGAGATGACCTGCGCTGTGATTGGCTGCTAAATGAATGGAAATTAAAAATTAATGACTAAAATAAGTGGAACTTGATTTTGAGTAGCTGTATTTTCTTGACATTAATTACTCATAAAGGCCACAACATGCATCTGAAAGCTCTGAGGGGAGTCGGGTAAATGGATGTCCAAGCGAGAATCTTTCGCCAAAGCGAGGAGAGAAAAGCAACGAGGAGAGCGGCGTGTGTCGGAACAAGCCGTCCAGAGTATGAATCAGAGCTGCCGTCGGCTCAAAAGGAGAAGGTTTGGATCAATAGTAGGTTTTTTGTAATGAAAAATCGGTTTTCAGGCTGCTGATTCAGACTTCTTGTATTTCCTGCATTTCTAAGAATTTTAATCACGGACACGTCAAACATTTTCAGTCCGATTTACAGAGCGCTCCTCACAACAACACTGATCTACAATGGAGGTCATCAAGACCCCAAATCAAGGCCCTTTCAAACGCATGGACCTTCTCTCTGAGAGGAATCTGCCTCTGGGTGATTTCAGGGTTGCTGAGAAATTAAAGGAAAAAACAGCCGAGTGTGTCAGTGAGGCGTTGTGTTACTGCAGTGTCCACAAAAGAAAATAGTGCGGACCAACCGCTGCCAAACTCATTTAAACCGCCTGTTCTTGTCCACGACGTCACCTCAACAGCTACGTCAGAACCGCCTCCTCACCCGTTTACGTCGAAGGCATCCACGTTTGTGTCCCGACGAGTTTCGGCGTCCCTCTGTTATGACGCAGTGTAACAGCTGTGAAGGAGTCGGGGTCGACCAAACCTTACCGAGTACTATTAGCGCCAAAACGTTAGTGCCTCATCCTAACCGTCTGAGGAGCTTTGGGGTCTGAAGAACGTTGAAAACCTGCCTTTGTGGACGGCTCTGCTGCAGTAGATGTCTTTACCACGATGACCAATGTGGTAACCAATGATAACCAACACTTCAGTCAACGAATAAAACAAGATGAAAATGTTCTGGAGAGATTACATCCAATCAGAGCGAATCACGACGTGTAGAGAGGCGGGACAGGTTCTGAAGTGTGGGAAGGTTAGAGGAGCTGCCTCGGTACAGCTGGCTGTGTTTGTCATGAAGACTCCAACGCTGGGAGCGAGACGGAGCACACATCTCACAGCCCTGCGAACCTCACCGGTCGAATACAATCTGATGATATTTAGTCAGCTAAAACTTAAAGGATTTAAAATTATGACTAAAACAAAATGAAGACTGATGATGACACACACAGCGAACTGACAGACTCACAACATCAACACAACATGAGCTGGCAAAGACGACTAAACCTGAGATACGAGTGGAAATCACATGCACACATGCACACACACACACACACACACACACACACACACACACACACGCACACACACAGTTTCACTGATAAGGTTGGACAAAGTGCAAAACAGCCCAACTTGTTTTCTCTGTCGGTGTCTCTCACGGTCGCCGGCGCCTCAGCTCTTTGTTTCTTCAAGGTACCCGTTTATGTGTCGTCCTCTATCTCTCTCTGCTCACTTTGTCTCTCGCCCCTTATCAGCTTCCACACCGGCCTCGCTCCCCCTCCCTCCCCCCTTTTGTTGCTTTCTCCGTCTCCCTGTTTATTTTTACATCTCTTCGTTGGTGCGGCTCATCTGTAACCCGACCCGTGCAGCCAGCAGTCGTCTATCTGCCCGTCAGAACCCGCTCAGCCCTGCCCTAATATGTCGCCCGGCTGGCTGCTCCGCTGCTATTATTAGAACTACAGTAACAGTAGCAGCTAACAGCTTACAGCAAGAAGCTCACATACATGCAGCGTATGCAGTGAGCAACACAAGGACATGTTTCATGTGTTTCATTTGCAGCTCATAATGAGTTTTAACGCTGCCTCATGGTTCTTTGTTTATGTATTTTTTAATTTTTCCAAATATTAATTTTTAATAAAATATTTTAAAGCTTTTTGTCCACGTGAAACTTTATTTTTTGCATTTGATTCTTTTGGTTCTTTCCCGTGGATCCAGCTGTTTCCTGTCTTTGATCTACTCGTCTCTACTGACATTCATCTATCAACACTGCTGAAAATCCCCTGGCTCGGGGGAGCGGTGAGTTCTTGGACTTTCTTCGGCCCTGTTTACATGCACGTCCTGCACCAGGAGGAACCCAGTGCCCTCTGCACATCCTAATATCTGAGGATTTCACCCGGGTACCTGACAGCAGTCGGGGTACTGTCGGCTAACGCGTGCTCCATGCGACGCTCCGAGGAAACGTCTCCCCAGAGCATCACTGACCAACTGCCAAAGCAGGCGTGATGGATGATGTTGCAGGCAGCATAATGTTTGCTGCAGCGTCCTCAGACTCTGAACCAGCTGTCATGTGTGGAGAACGGGGAGCGGTGGCGGCACTGTCAGCGATGGCGTTCTCTGGAGAATGCCAATCAGGCAGCACAGAGCGGTGCTGTGGGCACAGGTCCCAGGAAACGACGCCGGGTCCTCACGGCATCTGTTTCTGACCGTTTGATCAGAAACATGCACAGGCAGCCTGCTGGAGGTCACTTTGCAGGGCTCTGCTAGTGCTTCTCCTGTTCCTTCTTGCACAAAGAAGCAGATACTGGTTCTGCTTGATCCTCTTCTGTGGCCTGATCCGAGTCTCCTGATGTAATGGTCCTGGGAGGCACACAGACCATGTTGTAACGGCATGCATGGATCTGTGTAGGTACCAGTCGGGATGAAGGCACCTCCTACTAATCCATGTTAGCCTGTCGCTGCCTCTCCAGTCCGCCTGCTGTCACTTTTATTCTCACCTGTGCAGGTGAAATAGATTCACAGTGTTCTTTTGCTTCTTAAACAGACAGAAATCCCCCAAAGTTTCAGGTACTTTGTGCTGCTGCTAATTTTATGCAGCAGTGTATTTTCACAGCTTTATTATTGTATTGTTGCTTTTCAGGATGAATCATTATTGCAGTGATGTCAAACATGCAGCCTGGAGGCCAGAACGGCTCCACAAAAGGGTCTTGTTCATTCCACCAGAGGACTTTGCAAAGCTAAACTACACGTTTTCATTATAACGCAGTGTTTCTTTGAATGGCGACGGCTTCCTGACTGCACACTGAACACGTATGAAAGGTCAGAAGGATTTTTAGTTCTGGAACAGAGGTTTGAATCAATAATGTGTCTAAACTGTGGATTTCATGAATGTGGGGGAAACACGCACTGTTTCGGGGGGGGGGTGCAGTGTGTCGTTTACTTTTAAGGGCCTGAATGTGGTCCACAGACTGTAAGACCACCCAGGCTGGACACCTGGTGTCACCTTCCTGAGTCCTAACACCTCAGATATCACGCTGATGGAGACGCGCAACCTCTAAAAACACAGAAGCAGATGCAGCAGCAGTGTGAGGCAGACGGGGAGAGGACGCATCTCTGCAGTGGACTTTAATGAGCTCAGCACTCAGACAGCAGTTAATAGTCCTGCTAATCTCTAAGCTGCTGCTCCATCCCTCCGTTCTCTTCTTCTATTGTCTCTTTTCCCTCTCTCCTCCTTCCTGTGTTTTTACACTTATTTCCTCGTCTCCTCCACTCTTCCCGCCTTCCTCCTTTTTCATCTCCTTCCATTCTTGTCCTTTGTCTCCTCTCTGTCTTCTCTCGCCTTTGTTTTTCTCCTCTCCCCTCATCTCCTTATAGACAAGTGCTCCTCAGAGGCCTCTCTGAATCACAGTGTCAGCTCTTCACAGCTCACAGTGTGTGTGTGTGTGTGTGTGTCTGTGTAAATATGTGTGTGTGTGTGTGTGCACTTCATATACAGTTCAAACCACTTACTGACCTCATTGAAGGCAATTTGGAGGAAAGAAAATGAGATGGATGGAAAGTGAGTGCACCAGCAGAGGAAGGGAACATAAGAAAAGGAGAGAGGAAGTGCTCAGTTTGAAAGGAACTCTGAGGGGTTATTTGTAATACATGCTAAGAGCTTCATGCATATTAAAAGTCAACATGCAGAGTCATTGTTTGCATTGTTTTCTGTTCAAATGCAAAGTACGGAGCGCTGAATGACTCTGAAGAAAGCGGACAAGTGCTGACCCCTGAAAGCAGATTTCACTTGAGTTAAATGAGTTTAACATCATTTACTCTCCTAAATACGTCCTCGCTGCTGCAGTTTGGAAACAGAGAGTCAAACCTCCTCCTTCAAAGTTCACGTCAGGGTCACGTCAAAAGCATCAACGGTTCAGATTCAAACCAGTCGATTCACATCAAAAACCTGAAGGCCGTCGTCCTCTCAGGAACACCACCCAAAAAACTGCAAACTGACACTTAACAGGAGTACTCTTATGAATATACTGTAACATAAAGCCTTGTTTGATCATGTGACCCGGCGGTGACAGGTGAAACCTCCACCCAACCTGGAAGAAGATCTCAGGATGCGTCGTCGGTGGCTGACGGCAGCCGTCGTACGTCACATGGCCTCCTCTTTCAAACCATCTGTCTTTTTGGTCTAAAATGTCAACACTGGCATCCTCGAAGAGTGACCTTTGACCTTTGGGTGCAGGTGTACAGCTGTCGAGATAGCTCTGTGAGGTGCTGCATGTTGTGCAGTGCGTCGGCTGAGGTAGTGGTCAGAGACTGAGGGTGTCGCTCGATCTTCTTTCTCTGGCTAACACAGGAGAAGATGCACGACGGTGTTGTTTGGTGGTGTCGCTCTGGTTGGATCTCACAGTCTTTGTGATAACTGCACGTTTCTTTACACGCATGTGTGTCCTTGTTCCTGAGAGGAAACGTCCTGATCGACCCAACTTTAAAGGTTTGTGACGACCGACCCCGCTCATAAACTCGTGCTTTCAACTTGTTCACAGGAAAAATGTAGTGCACACCTACTCATAAGGACCACAACAGCAGACGTAAACTGTGCAACCGCAAAACAGGGAACCACAGGCTGATGATCTGCTGTGGTCCTGCCACTAAAGCAGCTGTCCACAGAAGAAGAAGAAAGCAGCGATCTCTAGGACTGAAAAACTAACATGCACTTTCTTCACTCGAGGCTCCAAAAGTGAATCCATCTCCAGAGGAGACGTGTTTGCACACTGATCAGCAAACACACCTGATGTCTGCATTATACCTGAAACACATCTCATCAGAAGTTTGAATACAACAAAAATGATCATGAACGCTTTCCTTCGTATACGTTTGGACATCACGCGGTTCCTTATGATGCTGCACAGTTCAAAACACGTTCATCTTACCAAACAGTTAATATTAATACAAATAAAATGATCAATTGTTACTTTGTTCCCTTCCATATTTATCCAAACTGCAGTGTGGAACATTTGAAGCTGAGTCAGTGGCTTCAATCATAGCTTGGTTCTTTATTTGTTCCACTGCTGCATCGATGAATCTTCTTTACAAATGAAGAGAAATAAAATAAATTTACTTCCCTGAGATGAAACTTCTTTAACGACTGCTGTCCTCACAGATGTCAGAACCTGCTGCAGATTACAACGTTATAAAATGCCTTAAATATTAGATAACAATTATGTACATTTCATGGGTATGTTCTCGTACTTTATACAAATGTACATGAAGGAAATGTCATTCTTGATATCCAAACCTGAATGATCTCCCAGCGCTGCCGTGGTCTCAGGCACACGATAAAAAGCCTCCGGCTGCGTTTGTGAGGACTGTGAAGTCCTGACAGAGCGTCAAATGGATTATGAAAGGAATCATTTTGAATTCAACAGACGTAATTATCACTCTGTCTCCTACAAATTAAAAGAAAATTGTCGCTGCCAGAATTAAAGACTCTGGCACGAAATGTTCTCTGACAACTAATTTTCATTTTTCACACTAAGATCCTCTCACAGCAGCTAAAGCAGGAGGAAATATGTTTTTCCAGTATGTTTCTATGTGCATGATCAATGTGCTGCAGAGGCTTCAACTCTTCCCCCATAAAGATAAATATGAATATGGCTTGATCGCCAGTTTTTCCAAAGGTAGCCTCACAGGCAGAGAGCCCCTCACTGACCTGTGAGACAAACCCAGTCACGCTGAGCACTCGGTCCAGAAAAGAGCTTCAGAGCCCCAGTAGGGGTAAAGAGTTCTCCAGGCTTCTGCCAACCTCCAGCTGAGATCCTCAAACCAACCGTCGCACTCTCCTCACATCACGCACACCAGAGCGACTCTGTTCAACTTTAGCATCCATCACCGAGTCCAGGCTGATCTCTGCAGGTCGTCCAGAATCCACAGAGTCGTCTTTTAATTCGTGGAAATGTCTCATTTTTGCATCAATGTTGTCATGGAGACGTCGCTTTTACTTTGACTAAATAAAGAATAAAGTAAAGAACTGATATTTACTGTGCAATGCTAAATAAATCAAACAATTTCTGTTAAGGTCAATAATAATATTAATGATAATAATTGTAAGCAGTTTCTGTTTTGCGATCCCTCTCCTCATAATTTTGTTGTTTCCTCGGTATTTTGCCAATATTATAAATTATGTATTTCAGTGGTTTTGTGGCGTTGGAGACGCCTCTGTAGGATATTTGGTCATTTCCCTCAGTGCTTCCTTAATGCTTCCTTTCATGCCAGTCTCTGGTTTCTTCAGATTCCTGGAGTGTCACGTCTCCTCCTCTCGAAGTCTCACCCTCCTCTGCCTCGTGTCCTGGTGGTAACAGACTCGGTTGCTGAGTCAGGGCAGAGCTGTCCTCCTCCTCTCCGTCTCTCTCTTCCTACGCTCGCTGCTGGATGAAAGCTGCGTCAGAGAGGGAGAACACAGCTCTGACATCTGTTGGAGGCTTTAATCCAAATCACCTTACAACACTGAATCTGCATGCATTTCACCTCAGGTTGGGCTCCTCGCTCTAAGCTCCACGAGGCCGTGTGGACGGGTTTCGGCTCTCCTTCTTCCTCCACAGTGAGAAGCAACCTGAAGACTGGCCTGAGCCTCCTCTCTCCGTCTCATCCCCCTGGACCCAACTCGACATCCAGCTTTAATCTCCCTAGATATCAGCAGCAGTGACTGAAGCCAATATCGGTCTTTACAGCCTTCGGCCTGCAGCGCGACCTCCGCTTTAATAGGTAGTGAGAGTTGACAGCTGGAGGGATTTGCTGCTTGGTGTGAGCGGTTACAGTCTGGGGAGAGATCGGTCTCTCCGATGGAGCTAAACTGGGTTTCCATTACGATAAAACATGTTAAAGAGCACTGACAACAAAATAAATGAGGCTAAGGATCATACTGACCCTTACTCATCAAACAGGGAGGGGGGCGCAGGAGGGCCCGCTAAACGACCCTCAATGAGGGTTAAGAGCGAGCCAGTGATCAGGCCAGACCTGTGTTTGCTTTTGGCGTGAGCGGATCATTCCAGGATTCATTGCTGTGTTTTGGCATCATTGTGTTGCAGAGTCGTTATTAAGCTCCAGCTGAAGCTCCTTCAGACGCACACGGACCAGGTTTGATGATTTTGTGCTGCCTGTCTTTCCCGTGCTCTGTTATCCAGGTGTTCTGCTCTTGGCTGATGGGAGTGGCATACACACTGCATGCATACTGTATGCTGCTCCCATCAGCTAAGAAGGTCTTCTGAATTTAAGGTGTTTTGTCTTCAGAGATGCCCACCTGCAAAGTAGTTATTTGAGTTACTGTTGTGGCTCAAAGCAGTCTGTCCGTTCTCCTGTGACATCAACAAGGTGCTTCCTCCCAGAAAACTGCTGCTCTCCAGATGTTTTCTCCGTTTCTTTGGAAACTCAGGGACGGTCGTGTGGAAAAATCCCAGCAGGTCAGCTCTTTGTGAAACACTCAGACCAGCTCGTTCCACCGTTCTTTCAATTCTGAGGCTCGTGTGAACTTCAGCGGGTCATGTGCATTCAGGCAACACGTCAGTGCAAGTCTGGCATTGCTGCCCTTTGATGACAGATGAACCAAATGAAGAGTTTGCTAAAGGTGTTTCTTCATGTGAATGAACGATCGGCACAGTCATGTTGCGTCACGTGTTGTTGTTCATTTGAGGTTTGAGTTCAAATATTTTAGAGCCTGCTGAGGACCAGATGATTCTGGTTTGTGTCCTGATGCGTGAACTTCCTGTGTGTCGAAGCTTTTCTTCTTCTGTTTTGAACGCGGCATCTAAAGGACGTTTTCCTTCTCTATCCAACAGCTTTTCTTGGAAGAACAAAAACAACAACAGATATTGTGTTCCAAAAATTGGCTGCTGTTAGTATCAAAGATGGTTTCGTGTGAGAGAAAATAACAGGCCATCACAAAACGATTTGGGCAGAGACTGAAGGGCCTCTTTTCTGTCTCCCCCTTCTCCATTTTATCATCGAGTAAAGCTTAATGTCTCGCTGTGCCTTTTTTCCTGGTTAACGCTCTTAATTATCGATGGTGTCTGCCGCCGCTCCTTCCCCGCAGTGTACGGAGAGAAGGTGGGTCGTTACATTCAGAGGGTGACAAAGAGCGAGGGATGATGATGCGGAGAGAGGACAGGAGGAATGAATCCAATGAAATAAATATGGACGGAAGAAGGGAGAGAAAACCTGCACACAGGTGGCGAGCGAAGGGGAATGTAATTAATAATCACAGTGGGAAGTGTTTCACAGCAAAGCGCATGTGTTCCTGCCTCACACTGTGTGTGTGTGTGTGTGCGCGCTCTTCATCTGCATTAGTGAAGACCTATTTGCAGCTGTGCACACAGTTCTTCATATTTGTGCATATAGAATAATAAACACGTGGCATTCAGCTTCTCTGCAGCTCGCTAACCGGACTCAGGTGGTACTGTGGATGGAGAGGAACTAATTACTTTTAGCTTATTAAAAATATTCCCCACAGGCCTGTAATTTAGTGTCCTAAAAATGGTTTTAGTTAAGTCTACAGTTGATCCTTTTGTCAGATTTGCCTGACAACTTTTAACAAGCAGTAGTGGAGCCGTAATCTTAATCCTCCAGAAATGGAAATAAGGAACTGAAGCTGAATAATGAGCAGCGTGTGCACTCCAACGCTCGGCTTCATGCACCAACATGTCTGCTGTTTGCTTTACCTACCTGACACTTTAACATTTGTCACTACAAACATTTATTTCTATTAACGCTGAGTTTTCACATTTGTCTCTTTTATCATTTCTCTTGATAAAACTGTCCCTAAAATCCATCTTTAAAAGTAGAGCATCAGTATCGCACTCAGTGGTCACGGCTCTGGGACGGTTGGTGAAAGCAGCTGTTCTTAATCCTCTAGCTGGTGACTGAAATGTTTTACAGGAGACCTTGACAATGAAACAAGTCAGTTTTAGGAATTTATTTCTCACAAAGATGGATTTTGAGTCCAACCCCATCACAGACAGTCTGAACTCTGTGTGAAGTAAATTCTTGTAGAGCCTTGAAGATGAGCAACTCGCCGACATATATATATTTCTTTTTATTATAAACACTCAAGCAGGTCATGGTAACTTCATCTAACTCTGGCCTTCACATTTTCTTAGAAATATGGATTCATGTCTTTTATTTGATGAGACTTTTTTTCTATAAAGTATATTCATAGTTTAGTTACCATCAACTCTTATATATCCTGTTATTAACTTTTACTAAAAGTATATGAAGTAAAAAGGTTAAATTCAGCATTACGGGCTGAAAGTGATGACAGTGTCTGAGTTCACTTCAGTGATTACTTCATCCAAATCATCAGCATGATCTATTAGACCCACCCAATCCTACTGTTAATCATTTTTTATTGATCCTAAAGATAATTAATCTCTCTATAATAACCAGCTATGTACCACAGGCCTTCAAGCTGGCAGCCACCTCTAGCCCTCCAGTTGTCCCCGCCCACCCCTTTACTTTAGTGTTATGGTCATAATTGCCCGGTCTGTCTTATTAGCTCTTAAATTAGCATAACAAACATTTTTCACCACCAAATTCAGTTCATGGGTCATTCAGGGGGTCAGGGGCTAATAGTGGGGGGTTAGTGGATTCCCATTCATTTCCTATGCTGGTTAAAACACTTTTATATGTTCGAGGTTATAGAAATTTGGTTTGTTAAAATTTTTTGTGTTGATTTAATTTCTTGATTTATCATGGATTTCTTTTCAAACTGTTATACAGCTTATTTATCAATGCTATTTATTTTCTTGGTTAAGGATTTGATTATTTCTGGGGGTGAGGGATAGGATAAGTATAAGCCATAATGCTTCAGCCTATTCCTTTTTCAGTTTCGGTTTGAGTACTTTTATGTAAAATTATAATCTGTTGTTGTTGACTGAAATAAAAATTTCAATTCATTCAAGAGTGCATAGTCATAAGGCCTTGAAGCCATCAGATGTAAAGCACAAGATTTACGAGTGTTTTAAGTTGTAAATCAGTCAGATTTGACCAGAACAAAACAGGAAGGCTAGACCCAGCAGTCTTAGCTAATTATAGGCCAATCTCCAACCTTCCTTTCATATCAAACATCCTTGAAAGAGTAGTTGTCAAACAGCTAACAGATCATCTGCAGAGGTTTATTTGAAGAGTTTCAGTCAGGTTTCAGAGCTCAGCACAGCACAGAAACAGCTTTAGTGAAGGTTACAAATGATCTTCTTATGGCCTCTGACAGTGGACTCATCTCTGTGCTTGTCCTGCTAGACCTCAGTGCAGCGTTCGATACTGTCGACCATAATATCCTATTAGAGCGATTAGAACATGCTGTAGGTATTACAGGTACTGCACTGCAGTGGTTTGTATCATATCTATCTAATAGACTCCAGTTTGTGCATGTAAATGGAGAGTCCTCTTCACACACTGAGGTTAATTATGGAGTTCCACAGGGTTCAGTGCTAGGACCAATTCTGTTTACATTATACATGCTTCCCTTAGGCAGCATCATTAGAAGACATAGCATACATTTACACTGCTATGCAGATGACACCAGCTCTATCTGTCCCAGCTTACACAGTCCTGTAAAGTGACAGGACTCTCTACAGTCCACCCAATGATCTGTGACCACCTTGGGTCTCTCATGAACCAAACACTCGTCCCTTCAGCTTCAAAATGCTGTCTTTCCCCCTTTAAAAGTGGAGCTTATCACAGCTACAAGGCGAGGTACAGGTCGCCAGCCTGGCGTTGGGCTTGTTGAGGAAAATTAAAATTTATGATCGGGCCCACAAAACAATAGATTAAAAATGTCACAAACTGCCATGAGACTGAACACGGTTTTTCATCTGTACTCACGTGTGCACATAAAATGTCTATTTTCTACGAGAAATGCCAGAAAAACGTGAGGTTGGAGGTTGAGGAGAGGAAGAGAGAGGCTTCACTTCACACCAGAGATCCAACATTTTATTTATGTGTTCATTGTTAAAATACACGATTAAGTAAAAGTCTGAGTTTGAGGGGTGAAATGATGCCCTCCTCCACCGCCCCTTTTTTTTTTTATTTAAAAAATTACATCTTCACGGAAATATCAGTAAATCTGAGAGAGGCCTGAGGGAAAGCCGTGCTCAGGGACACTAAAATAATATTGGTGAGCAAATAGATTCGTTTCGGCTGTGAGGCAGGGACACAGCTCCTCGTATTTGTTTTTAACCATGTTTATTATTTTAGCTCTGGGAAAAAATAACTCATATTCAACACTGGGTATTCATTATTTTTAAAAGGAGTGCAGCAGGTGTTTCTGGCCTGAGAAATATGTGGATTGCAGTAGAGTGCTCGGTGCCGTCTCCCTCCACAGCATGGGAGTCCAAATGGTTTTACTGTGATTGGTCACTTAACAGAACAAAATGTGTTCACATCACGAGCAGCCCTTTCTCAAATTGCTCTGGGCTGCTGTCGCCCTGTGCACTGCCTTTTTCATAGTGGCCACTTCCCATCAACCTCTCCAATGTCTGTCATTTAAAAAAAAAAAGTGCTGGTAATTTAAAAAAGTGGATGATTCTGAACCCACTCCGTCTCTTGCTCTTTTCCCTTCTCCTCTGAGCACGCACACAGATGTTGGAGCACTGGAATGGAGCGATTTTCTGTAGAGGCGTGGGCCACGTGAGTGCATTTATTTATACGTTGCATCACAGCAGCGCTCGGGCCAGTGTGTTTGTGAGTCATTAGAGGGGAATCGTGGTGCAGGTGCATGCTTCGAGTGGCTTTTCACATTTCAGTCCACTTTAACCTCATTTCGACCAATCGTGACACAAATCAAAGGCTCCATGTTTGCGATGCAACAGCACCATCAGATTAAATTATGGGCTTCACTCACTGCTGCCAAAAGCACCATCAACAACCAGCCAGGGCTGCAAATTCCACAAACCCGCTCCACAGGTTTTATATAGACCTACAGCAAGAGTTGCTCCGCCTCGAATGTCTCACAGGAAAAATGGGAAACAGGTGCAATTCAATTCAATTGTATTTGCAGGGAGACAAATCACAACAGCAGTCAGCTCAGTGCACTTTATATTAGAAGGTAAAGACTCGAGAGTAACACAGAGAAACGCCAACAATCAGACAGCCTCCTAAGTCAGTTTCAACAGGTTATTTAATAACTGCACCACAAAAGGAAAATACCCCATACAATGCAATGACACTTTCTCCATTCGTTCATTAATTTTTCCTCATAGACCCACAAATCAAAGGCTCCATGTTTGCTATGCAACAGGTTAAATTATGAGCTTCACTTGTTGCTGCCACGAGCCCAGACCTCCCCTCTCCCCAGCCAGCTGTCCGGGGGAACGCTGAGGACTTCCCAAGCCATCCAGGAGATGTAATCTCTCCAGCATGTCCTCCCCCAGCACCTGATGGAACATCCACGGATCACCTTCAACCAGCTGCGTTTCTTCAAAGAAAACCAATTTCTGTGACCTCGTTCCCACAATCCAAAGCTCGTGACATAGCTGAAGGTGACCACCCTCAACTCATATAGCACCACTTCACAACAAGTTATCTTAAGATGCTTTCTACTGTAAGGTGCAGACCCTGCAGCAATACAGACAAAATCCTAAGAATGGTGACAGTGAGAAGGAAAAACTCCCTTTTAACAGGAAGAAACCTCCAGAAGAGGGTCAGGGAGGGGCGGGGCCATCTGCTCCGACACCCTTCAGAGAAAGCTAATTTCTGCAGCTGGTGTCCTCGATCTTATGCTTTCAGTCAGTGCTCACGGTCATGACCATGAATGAGGGTGGGAACATTAAAAACAGCAGCTTCATCGGCTCTAATCACCACAGCACACCTCCATCCACATCACAGATGGCGACGTGACCCTGAGACCTACCACACCACGGCCGTGCACGAACATTAAGACACGAATCAAACGATCCAAGTGTTCATTTACAGATGTGTCTTTATAAACTCTAAACTGTTCATTGGATTGAGGGAAGAAACGCTGCTCTGTGCACTTTAAGCACAGATATGTGTGTGTGCTGTGTTTCCATGAGTGTGTGTTTGTGTGTCGGTGGAGGAAGTGCAAGGCTGCAGCTGAAGCGTAATCCCTTCTATCTCTCGAGGCAGACTGTCTGAACGGTGAATATCTCTCTGGGTTCATGCAGTCTATACACACACACACACACACACACACACACACACACACACACACACAGGCCAGACTCTACACACACCTCCTCTCGCTGTCTTACATCTGTACAGCTATGCACACACTTGGCTTCTCTGTGCCTCCCAAACCGGCTGTTTTACAACCGTGTCGTCGCTCTCACACGCATGTCCGGCTGAAATACGGCGGCAGCCCGAGGCGGCAAGAGGTGCAGCACGCCAGTGAGGCTGGTGGAGAGAGCCAGACAGACATTAGTGCAGAGTTAGGACGTCTTTGTTGCCTCCAGACAGGATATTATGGATGAGGTCTCGCAGTGCAGGCAGGTGGAGTGTGGACAGCATTAACATAGAAACCTGGAAACCACCAAGCCGGGCTCAATGCCGCATGAACAGCCATTTTCAAGGCATCAGTTTCTGGATTAAGGCTTAGTTATATAAACTTTCTCAGTGGCAGAGCTGTCCCCGAGCCATGAATAATCTCATTTGTTGAGGTACATCTCAACACGTGAAAGGAATATTGGAAAAGTAACTTTTGGGATGCTTCCTATGTTTGATGACTTTGTGTTGAACACGTTATTGGTCTGAAAAGCTTCAGTTTTCTGTGAAGTGAAACAAAACGTCTTTAGGTAACAATTGACCTCATAATTGATCAAGTAAATAAATAAGAGTTTGTTTGGAAACAAACGAAAACATTTATTTTGATTAAATAAATGTTTAATATGGAGTTCCTCATGACTCATTTGTAGGTCACTTTTCTTTTTAACTGAATATTATTGTTGGAAGTCAGCATACAGCCTTCGTATGGCTGCGGTTCATTCCAGCCTCATCTCTGCAAGACTGTTTAAAACAAACACTGAATGTTGGCTGAGATCAACACCTGACTGTTGACTAGTTTTCATAACGAAGCCAGAAACCAACCTGGGCCCTATTTCAGGAAGCCGGTTTAGTGCAAACTCTGAGTAAGTATACCCTGAGTTAACGAAAACTCTGGGTTTTCGGTTTCACAAAGCGAGTTTAGATTAATTCTGAGTGAGTTACTATGACGACACACTCCGTGAAGCTAACCTGCCCCCTAGCAGGTTTACTTCAACTAACCCTGACTGTCTCCGCCTCTTTGTCAGAAACCTGACAGTAGGAAGTGTCAGACATGGCATGCTCCTTCCTTGAAGAGCCCTCCGTCTCCATGGTGACTCGCTTAATCTGTGCTCCACTAATCAGGGCTTTATGTATCCTCGTGCGCGCGCTTAACTTGGGGTTAAAGCAACTCCGCGTTGACTGAACTACTTGTTATCAGCCTTTCTGAAACCGAATATTCCGAGTTGGACAGTTCGGGGTTACTCAACCCTGAGTATCGTTTTTCACTCTGAGTTTTCTAAACCGGCTTCCTGAAATAGGGCCCTGGTCCTGAATAATCAGATTATTAATCTGCACAGCGGCTTTAATTGTATGTGATCAAATATAAAAACCGAGAAAACCAAGTAAATGAGTCTGATGGAAAACATCTTAGCTACATTTTGTCAGGTTTTAGTTGATGGACTCAGGCGCAGACCAGGAATCCTTGCAGAGTTTATTAACACAAACGAGACCAGGTGATACTGCTGGAGGGAGGGGAGGGGGTCCAGGGCTCCTGGAGATGTAAGGGGATGGAAATCAGACACACTCCAACAAATCTCTCTCCTCTCTCCACAGCGGGGTAACACAAATCCACTCACTCGTCCACACGGTGACAGGCGGGCAGGGAAAAGTCTGGGGTATCAGGGCCCTATTTCAGGAAGCCGGTTTAGTGCAAACTCTGAGTAAGTATACGCTGAGTTAACGAAAACTCTGGGTTTTCGGTTTCACAAAGCGAGTTTAGATTAATTCTGAGTGAGTTACTATGATGACAGCTAGAGAGAACGCTCATCATTTACTGTTGTTTTGTGAAGCTAACCTGCCCCCTAGCAGGTTTACTTCAACTAACCCTGACTGTCTCCGCCCCTCTGTCGGAAACCTGACTGTAGGAAGTGTCAGACATGGCGTGTCCCTTCCTTGAGGAGCCAGTAGATGTTGAAGCCCAAATTCTCCGCAGAGCTCTCCGCCGGGAGAGAGTGATCAGAGCGCGTTCGGACATTTTATCATTTCCTGATGATTTCCTGTGTGAACGTTACCGTTTTTCAGCACAATCTATAATTTATTTGAATAACATCCTCAGGCCTAATATTGCTCATGTGACACATCACGGACATCCTCTCAGTCCATTACATATTATTTGTATTGCACTTCGGTTTTTTGCAAACGGGAGCTTTCTGTATAATATTGGTGACGCTGAGCACGTTTCCAAGGCTACCGTCTGTCGGGCAGTCAGGAATGTTACATCAGGGCTTTATGTATCCTCGTGCGCGCGCTTAACTTGGGGTTAAAGCAACTCCGCGTTGACTGAACTAATTGTTATCAGCCTTTCTGAAACCGATTATTACGAGTTGGACAGTTCGGGGTTACTCAACCCTGCGTATCGTTTTTCACTCTGAGTTTTCTAAACCGGCTTCCTGAAATAGGGCCCTGTACACAGAAACTAGAGTTAACGACGAGCAGACGGAAACAACTTCTCAGAATTTGACCCACTACCTGCAGAGTGACTGACGCTGATAGCTCAACGATCCAGCGACGAGTGACACAGTGCTGCCGTCTCAAATAGGTCTTGCTCACCCAGATAGGCAGCAGGTGTGGAGATGGCAGGTGCGTGGGCCAGGGGCGGAGCCCATAATGAGCACCGCCCCGGTAGGTGAGAGAGAGACAGAGGGAGAGAGCAAAAACAACAAAACACATGGTGCCTAATACAGGATCAGCTGGTGAGGCACAGGGACACATTTGTCCACAGAGCAACGTGTTGTTCGTTTCAAATAAAAGCCACGTCATCGTTGGGAAATAGCATCTTTTTATGATATTCTTCCACATTAATGCTGAGTTTATGTAGTTTACAAAGTGCTTTGACAGACAGAATATTACATTTGAACATCAAGCCGGCGCCAAAAGTAAAGCACGACTGATCCGATCTGTCAGGTTTCTTAGGATTTGAATCTGGAGATGACGAGCCAGGAGGTTTGTGTCCAACACCATTCATTGTCCTGTTTGTTCATTAATGACTTTAATATAATGTAGTTCGATACTAATGATAATAATAAAAAATCATCTTTGCTTAAAGTTACTTTAACTTTCACAACATCAGCCTCTTTTTTCATTCGTTGGGCTTCTTTGCTCTCAATTAATAAATGAGTGCAGATCTTCCTGTTAGACAGGGCATCACTCCCCAACAATGGCACTAAGAACCAAAAAGCTCTCTATAGCATTATTATCTCTTCAGATCAATCTATTGACCTTGAAGGAGAGGTCAGAGGTCAAATGTGAGATGACATGTCAAATCTTTCTTCATGTTGACAGTACACAGCACACTTGTAAGGCTTTTTGTTATTTTTCTCCCAGTAAATCATGACGTTGAGCTTGAAGTCCTCAGTAGATGTAAACCAGCTTTTAATAGATTGTTGGCAGAATTCATCCTAAACCTTCGAGCTTTTGCGTTTACACGCAAACTTTACTAAAAACACGACGGAGGTAATTAATCACACGGCCAGCAGTCGTTTGGTCCAGATTACCTGAGTGGGAATTCAAGCTTTTGTCACACTGAGATCTTGTTTGGTTATAAAATACATTCAGTTACATTTGAGATTTGATGTAGGTAAAAAAAAAAAAACCTTTTTGTGTGGTTTAGGAACCAAAATGTCTCAAATGGAGCCGAGCAGAGAAGGCTGAGAGATCACTGCTCTTTAGTTACATTTAGTTTATTTTAAGCCACAAACGGGATAACGGCTGTGTGATCGGTGCCTCTGTCGCCCATTCATGTGGACTTTTCCAAACAGGAGCCGTAAAGACACCAGCAGATTTTGACCATCTGGAACAAGAACAGTGTGATATGTAACTCTCTGAAAGTTTGCTTTAATGTTTATGTGATATATAAATAACCACATTCATGTGAAATTAGATGTTGGGGGGAAACACTGGTGATGATGCTCAGCAGAAGCCATCCCCACATGGCTAAAGTTTATTAAGCGCGTCCCCTGAAGCCTCCTGAGGAAAAGGAAATTACAAAAATAAAACAAATTGCAGCTTCTTGAGCATTCATCTCACACACACACACACACACACCGCCTCTCCATCGTTTGCCCTCTCAGCTAATCTTCTCCGCTCTAATACGCATGAGGTCATAAAATCTGATTTGCCTCCACTCCTCTACTGAGAGCCACTAATTCCCAATTTTGTTCTTCCTGTCCATGGCGGCGTTCCTTTTCATTAATTGAGATTCGCTTACACACACACACACACACACTTTTAGTTTTTGCATCATCAAGTGAAGTCGGCCTGTGGTGGCAGGCTGGACGTGCGCTGTCATTATCCAAGAAATGTACGTCGTGAGTCGTGTGGAATGGCAATCAGGGAGGTGACGGGCAGGACGCCGTGCACACCGAGTGGAGGAGAGGTGGAGGAGGTGGGGGGTTAATTTCAGACAAAGTGAAGTGGATCATAGTGGCATTAGCATAGAAGAGAAGTGACGACAGAAAAAGAGGAAGAGTGACAGAAGTGGAGAAAGCTCCGTCAGAGATTCCTGCTGATGAAAGTCCAGCTGTGGTTTGTGTAATCGATCTTTAAAGGTCAGCACAGGAGACACAGGACAATCAAAGGAAAACTCATCTTCATGGGGACCAAAGACTTGTGTGTCTTTGGGATTCATATTCCCAATAAGCAGCAGCACATGAAAAGATCCAGCCTGTGAGCTGGATGCTGCTACATGTACTGTACGCATGCTACATTTGGTAGAAGGTGCTCAATTATTTCTGTCATTATTCATTTAAATAGTTAAAAATTGTACTTGCTCAGCACCTTTTTAGTGTTATTCCCATTATTGGTGTGACGTCACCACCGGTGACATCATCGTAGGCCTGAAACTATTCTGGTTTCAGGTACTCTGACATCATCAGTCAGGCTGAGGTCACAACATGAAGACCCAGAGTTTGTAAATGTAAGGATTGTCCAAATTCATGGGCTGCATCCTCCTGAGGACCCGTCTACGTGGGCCGGGTCCTCAGAAGGTCGGGCAGGCTGGAAGTGTGAGGCTGTGAAATGGGACGGTCTCGCCTTCAGATTAGCGTCACCGCTGTCTCGGAGGAGTTTAATAAACTCGGCCGTCTGCTCCTTGCTATCTAAAAGATAACAGGACACTGGTGTAAACTCTCACACTTCTGTTTAATCAGTTTTCTGTTTGACATTTATTCAGCTGTGTGAAAACCAAGGAGGAACCCACCCGGGGGATTAATAAAGTTTTATTTTATCTAATCTAAGAACTTTAATCTCAGCCAAACCGATTTACTCACGAACAAACAAAACACTGAAAAAGCCCAACAATAACATTTTTAGGTTGTCTAAGTCAGCGGTCCCCAACCCCCGGGCCTCGGACCAGTACCGGTCCGTGAGTCGTTTGGTACCGGGCCGCGAGAGTTGAGGCTCAGGTGAGAAATGTCTGGTTTTCAGGGTTTTTATCGGTTTTCAGCGTTATTTTGTTATCGTTTTTATCGTTACCCCTACCGACACCATAAAGGCCGGTCCGTGAAAATATTCTCAGGCATAAACCGGTCCGTGGCGCAAAAAAGGTTGGAGACCACTGGTCTAAGTGACATATATATTACGTTTAACCTGAGTAGCGAAAGACCGCGGTGATGTGAAAACGATGTGCCGGGAGTTGTGCCGTTCTTGGCGGCACAAAAGTTTATTTTGTGACCCAGAAAGATTAGTAAGAGTAATTTTAAAACTTAGCAGCGGTCGCCATTGTTGGAAACTGGAGTTTGGCTGGGCCGCGCTATGAATTCTGGGATAGGTTGGGCCACGAAGGACACACCCGTCCCATCCTTCACATGGAAATGAGGGACTGCATGAGGGACTGCAACATTCTGTGCTTCACGGAGACATGGCTAACCCCCACCGTGCCGGACCAGGCCGTAACTCCGTCGGATTCATTCTTTGTGCTCCGCGCGGACAGAACGGCAGAGTCGAACAAAACCAAAGGTGGAGGAGTGTGTTTCATGGTAAACAGAAAGTGGTGTGATGCCAGGAGCATTTCTACTCTCTCCAGCAGCTGCTCGCCACATCTGGAGTTCCTGAGCATTAAGTGCCGCCCTTTCTATCTGCCCCGTGAGTTCACCTCAGTCATCGCCACGGCGGTCTACATCCCACCCCAAGCGGACACAGGTATGGCTTTGTCCGAATTACATGATGTGCTGAGCTCGCTTCAAAACAAGGACCCGGGCGCAGCCCTCATTGTAGCAGGAGACTTTAACAAAGCGAACCTCAGACAAGTCATGCCAAACTTTTACCAGCATGTCTCGTGTCCAACGAGAGGGGATCGGATTTTGGATCACTGCTACACGCCATACAAGCAGGGCTACAAAGCTGTCTCACACCCGGCTTTTGGGAAGTCTGACCACAACGCCATCTTCCTCATCCCCCAGTATAAACAAAACATACGGAGGGAAGACGTGATCAAGAGGGAGGTAAAACGGTGGACTGCCCAATCAGAAGCTACGCTACAGGACGCACTCAACGACGTAGACTGGGACATGTTCAGAGCATGCGCAGTCGACATCAACGAGGTTACGGAAGTAGCAGTATGCTTCGTCAATATGCTAGCGGAGGAGATTATCCCCACTGCCAGAGTCACCACATTCCCAAACCAGAAACCGTGGATGGACAGATCGATCCGCACTGCAGTAAACGCCAGGACCGCCTCCTACAACGCGGGTCATGCCACTGGCGATATGAGCGCCTACAAAGCGGCCTCATACGGCGTGCGGCGCGCGGTGAGAGATGCCAAACGCCGGTACCGGGAACGTGTGGAGTCCCGCTTCCACCAGGGCGACACACGGAGTATGTGGCACGGACTACGCACCATTACGGACTACAAAGCCAGGGACACTGCGCCGATCAACGCCGACTCTGCATTCACCAACGAGCTGAATCGGTTCTACGCCCGTTTCGAGGTTAGCCAGGCGGCTAATGCTATCTACCGCCTGACTACCGAGGACAGTGACGTCATCAGCGAGAGACCGGTGACCAGCATCGCGGAGCATGACGTCCAAGCGGCACTGAGGAGAGTGAACACAAGGAAAGCGGCGGGGCCAGACGGCATCACCGGCCGTCTGCTGCGCTGCTGTGCTGACCAGCTAGCAGGTGTGTTCACTTACATCTTCAACGAGTCCCTGGCGAAGTCTGTGGTCCCCACATGCTTCAAAAGATCCACCATCATCCCTGTGCCCAAGAACAGCAAACCCTCATCCCTGAACGATTACCGGCCAGTTGCACTGACCTCGGTAGTAATGAAGGTGTTTGAGAGGCTGCTGAAGAACATCATCTCCTCCTCCATCCCAGACACCACAGATCCGCTGCAGTTTGCCTACAGATCCAACAGATCCACAGAGGATGCCATCGCCCACGTCCTACACACCACTCTCAGCCACGTGGACAAGAAACAGGGTAACTATGTGCGAATGCTGTTTGTTGATTACAGTTCAGCGCTTAACACAATAGTGCCCTGCAGACTGTTCACAAAGCTGAGGGATCTGGGACTTAACAGCCGTCTGTGTGCATGGGTGTTGGACTTCCTCACTGGCAGAACTCAGGTGGTGAGGGTGGGCAGGTGCTTTTCCAACAGCATCACCATCAACACAGGAGCACCTCAGGGATGTGTCCTCTCGCCACTGCTCTACTCCCTCTACACTTCAGACTGTGTGGCCACCCACGGCTCCAACACCATTGTGAAGTTTGCTGACGACACAGTGGTGTTGGGTGCCATCTCCAACAACGATGAGGCGGCCTACATGGATGAAGTGAAGAATCTGGCATCGTGGTGCCAGGACAACCACCTCCAGCTGAACGTCAGCAAGACCAAGGAGCTGGTGGTGGACTTCAGAAGGGGTCAGCACAGAGACTACAAGCCCATTATCATCAATGGAGCTCCAGTGGAGAGGGTGCAGTCCTTCAAGTATCTTGGTGTCCACATCTCCTCAGACCTGACATGGGCTGCCCACATTCAGGTCCAGACCAAAAAGGCTAGGCAGCGCCTGTATCACCTACGACAACTGAGGAAGTTCAGGGTCTCTCCAAAGATCCTCAGGATTTTCTATACAGGCGCTGTGGAGAGCATCCTCACACAGAACATGACATCGTGGTTTGGGAACAGCTGTGTGAAGGACCAAAAAGCTCTCCAGAGAGTGATCCGTACAGCAGAACGCTGCTGCAGGATTGCTCTCCCCCCGCTTCAGGACACCTACACCAGGAGATGCCGGACTAGAGCAGCGCAGATACTGAAGGACCCGTCCCATCCTGGCAACAAACTGTTCCAACTTCTGCAATCTGGTAGAAGGTTCCGCATCTTCCGGGCAAGGACAGAGAGACTCAAGAGGAGCTTCTATCCCCAAGCCATCCGTGCCCTAAACACACACACCCGCCCTCTCACATCATCTATAATTGACTGAGACAGGACTCTTCCAGACACTAAACCAAGGCACAATGTACATTTCAATTCCTTTAATTTTAAATATGTTTATATTGTCTATCCTGTAAAATAGTCAGATGTCTATCCATATTAATGTACAGAATTCACCTGCTAGCTGCTACTACTGCACATTCACCCAGTGTATATACTATATGTATGTATATATATATATATATATAATGTTCTTCCTCTACACCCCCCCCCCCCCCCCCCAATTTTTGCACATGTCGAGGAGCGTGTCAGGCTACATTTCACTGTGTGTTATACTTGTATAACTATGCATGTGACAAATAAAGAACCTTGAACCTTGAACCTTGAAAAGGAGGACACATTTGTCGGCCGCATTCGGAGGAGTCTACAAATTTGGACAGCCTTTGTCGCGTCGCTGTGACGTAATCGGTCTACAAATGCGGCCTCAGGAGGATGCAGCCCATGAATTTGGACACCCCCGTAGTGTGTTCAAATGAAAGAGGTGGAGCTGGCAGCATCTGGCCAATCAATTTCCTATCAGGCCAAAAGCTACAAATAAGTACCCTGTTTTAGGATATCAGGGCTTAAAGGAAAAACAAATTATAAAGTTGCTTCTAAGATCTAAATGTACTGATGCTCATCAGAGGAGCCTCTGACTGTCTGCACTCTGAAGTCTGAGGGAGCTTTTCCGAGCAGCAAAACAAAAGATCTGTTTTCTAGAGATCTGATTGGTCAGTAGGTGGTGATTTTCCAAACTCGAACATGGAGCCCTCGGCAACGCTGAAAACACGGCATTAAACCCAAAGTTACCCTGATAACGTTCAAGGGCTAGTTTATTGTGCAACTCGCTGACGCCTCTTTGTTGACGCAGTAGAGGAACTGGGGTTAATCATGGTTCATCTTCAATGAAAACTACAATCTGAGCTACTGACCCCAGCAGTCAGAGGTCAGTGGTTCTGTTCAGTTTCTTTTTTCATGTAGAAGATCAAATCTACAACTCTAGCATGCAGCACTTGCGTAGCCAACAGTGCTGCCCTTTAGAAAATCACTTTGATGATGTGATCTCAGTAATTTGTTCCACTTTCAGACAGTTTGAGCTGCTGGAATAAATACACAAGTCTCTCCAACATAAATGCATGAAGCAAAGCTGCGTTCATAAGTGCTGTTTGCAGGAGTTTACAGTCTAAATGTTGCAGAGGAGGCGCTCACTTTTCCTGTCTGTGAAAAAGCGTTTCAGACCAGACTCGTTTATCTGAACACGAGACGGCCGGATCAAAAACCTGGTGTTTTTAAAACTTAAAGACTTTCTCTGTTTTCTCCTCTCATTCTGTTTCCGTCAGTGTCTCTGTCCCTCAGTATTAATAAGTCAGCACATGAACCTGTTTGTGTCTCTGCTTCAGTTAGAACGTGAGAACATAATTACAACATTTGGTCGACACTTTGATCTGCTGATGAAGATGCTCAGTCCCTCTGGAAATCCATAATGATGCTTTATTTATACACAATGCTAATCTCTGGCTGCCTCCCTGCACTTTCTACAGGTGTGTCATTTTTCTGGTTGTATAATTGCAAGTTGTAGCATAATCCCAACTGTTTTCATGGGGTAATTGTAAGTTGTTGAGCTGCTGCTTATTGCTTTATGAGGTACTGAAGGTGCTCATCATTTAGTTACAGTATCAACAGCAGTGGACTTATTACAGGCTGATGATTATAGTGAGTGCCTTTGTGTACAACTGAGGGAATCTGTGTTTCTCCCTTTGTGTTTGGAAATGATGCTAACGTCAGGTTTTTCTCCCTCGAAATAATTTAGAAACTTTACAAAGAACCAGCTGTGATAAACAACGCAGAGTCCAAAGCATCTAACAAGAAAAGGAGATAAACATTACAAGGATATTAAAAAAGAGAAACAAAAGTAGAAGCATGTTTATTTTGGATTATTACAGCGGAGGAGTTCAAGTATTTCTGGATCTGTCTAATGAAAGTGCTCATGAAAGTCTTTACCTTACAATGCAACGTACCCTGTGGAGACTGTTACTGAGATTTGGCGCTACATAAATAAAAGTGATTTGAATTGAAGCTGCACGGTGCAGGAGACCGACAGAAGGATGGGTCCGCAGAGATCAGGACCAGTCTGTTGTGGTGAAGAGAGTTTCTGAGCAGAGCTGCTGCTTCACATCAAAAGGAGCCGGTTGAGGTGGTTCAACATCTGACCGGGATGCCTCCCAGGTGAGCTGTTTCTGGCGTGTCCAACTTGGAAAAGGCCCTGGGGCAGAGCCAGGATACACTGGAGAGATTGTGTATCACCTAAAAGAGCTGGAGGCTGTGGTTAGGGAGAAAGAGGTCTGCTGGGCCGATGATCCAGAAGATGGATGGATGGCAACATGCTCTCACCTCAGACTGTCAAAGAGATGCTCAACATGTGAATGTCTGCATTATGCACAAGTTTCCATTTGACTCGCAGCAGTCGCTAATGAAGAGTACAGCTTGCCTCGTTCTGCTTCCTGGGAGTGAGAACAGGTTATAAACAGGACATCACCGTTCCATCTATGATGCAGAATGTAAATGCTGTACACTATGCAGCCAGCATTACCCGTCATGTAATGTGCATTGAGGTGTAGGAGCCTATAGAAGCTCAGCTCGATGCTAAATGATGTTCTGGTGCTTAGGCTGTGCTCTCCAACATCAGACCACTGATCCTGCAGCCTTTAAACTCTCCGTCACATCGGTGACATGTGGTGAATTTCATACATGCTGCACTCTTTCATAACAAAAAAACATCACAGCTGAATTTAAGGCTTGAGTACTGTATGATATGCTCAACTGTCAATATCTACAGCTGGATTGAACATAATAATGTTTTAATATTATAATTTTAACAAAGCAATGATGGGTCATTAGCAAAACAGCAGGTTAAACTAAGTACGCTATAGGTTAAAATGCTAATCTGAAAATGCTGCTTGAGTCTGCCTCTTTAAAAGCTTGCTTGCTGTATTAAACTGTCATCCCCTCTCCATTATCAGCTTTCCTTTCTAACATTAGCAAAGACATGCTAAAGGATGTTAGCTAGGAAAACACATGTTGACCGAGGTGATCATTAAGAGAAAACTTATGCTTAGGCTACGATGACCTTGATTCAGGTCCCACAGATCACATGTTCTTGAGCTCGGTTAAGCCTGTTTGCTTCCTAAAGCTAGTTCTGTTTCCAGACAACGTGCAGTCTGTAGCTGATCTCAGAACAGACTGGTTAGCAGAGTTACTTGTTCAGCATGCTAACCTCCCATCAGCCTCACGTCAAAGACCAGCGGTGTATCCCAATGTCCAAACAACCAGAAAAACTTGCTGAGCTCTCTGCTTTGCTATTGTTAAAAGCACACAGACACAAATTTAGAATCATGCAGAGTTAATCCCACTTCCAGAGACAAGAGAAGGATGCAAATGTGCATGATGATAGAAGAGAGCTCACTCTTGGTACCTTTTAACTGATGTCTTTCTTTAGAATTTGCTGTGCAAAATCATTTTCTTAGAGATTAATAAAGTATTCTGATTCTGAAGCAGTGCCTGCCTTGCTTGCCCTCACAGAACACAATATGTTCTTTGTGTGTCTGAAGTTAATGACCGTGGAGCAATTTATCAGCTTTATTCTTGGCTGGCACAACCCCTGACTCAATATCATTCCCTTCTTATTTTACTTCATAACATGCACGTGGGTGTACGCCTTCCACCACTTATACGGACTTAAATAAGACATAATTTTATTTTACACAAACAAACATCTTCCATGCTTTCATCTGTAGGCAGCTCCTAATATTTTGTACTGTACATATATGATGATGCACCCCAACTAAAAGACTTAAATATTATCTTATAGCATGCTCTCCACGAGACTCGATATGCAAACGGACCTGGAGCAGTGTTGACTGTAGTGGTGTCTCAGCAACATAAGAAATGAATGCAGCTTTATAACAGGACAAGCAGCCACAGAAAGACACAGCGCTGCACTTTAAAGGGTTCCAGGCCAAAACGAGCTGTGTTACAAGGGCTGTCACACAGTCCTTAACACAACAAAATTAAAGCTGATTATTTCACACAGCACCAACCTGAAAAGGGAGTTCTTCATTTCTATAACTTCCACTTCCTGCTTGCTGAGCTCACTCCACATTAGCTTAGTGTGGTCAGCTTTAGAGAAAACTGGGGTTTAAAATGGAGGACTTTCTTCATCATAGCACAGCAGCAAAGGCTCCACATCTTACTGTAATCGTTTACGAGGATCTCCTCACAATGCTTTTTCCAGACATGAAAGTGTGACAGATATGAAGCCGTTACACATGATAAAAACCTAAAAATGGTCATAGTGAAAGACACTATGCCAAACCTTGACTCGGGGCTGAACCCCAACTAACCCCAAACAGTTTCATTGCCTAAACCTAACCAGTGTTACGTTTCTAAATGTATCTGAGGAGGTTTTGGTTAAAGTCCATGTGAGACTTGAACTGTGGTTTCTGTGTGAGCAACACGATGAGTCGCGCAGCCTTCACGTGAACCTTTTCACCCTTTAGACCTGGAAAAATAGACATGAGTGAAGACACGAGCTGACGTAAGACTGCTGTCCGAGTTTGACAGGCACTCGTGTGACTTCTGTTAACCCGGTTTGGAAGCATCGGTCCTCAATGAGGCAGCAGCTACGTGCTGTCAGGTGAATCAGGTGAAGGAGGCGACTGATAACAACTGATAGCA
The DNA here is from genome assembly GCF_041146795.1 of Maylandia zebra. Lineage (NCBI taxonomy): Eukaryota > Metazoa > Chordata > Actinopteri > Cichliformes > Cichlidae > Maylandia > Maylandia zebra. The sequence goes on from NC_135171.1 coordinate 41,479,535, forward strand.
CGAGCTTCACTCTGAGTTTACCGCTCGAGTCCAGCTTTGACGTCTCACCTTTAACTGCTCTGACTCAGCTTTAGGTGAGCCAGTACTTTCTTCAAATGGTAATAAGAGTGCATCACTGAAGGATTCTATCCTATAGCCAGTTAAATAAACGATTTTGCACTTGCTGTTGGGCCGGTTCTCTGCTCAACTTATTTTGTCCTGCAGAATTGGCAGATTGGGGAGAATTAAGAGCGGGGGGGGGGAACCTGATAGTCAGCACTGTGGTGGCCAATTGGCTGAACAGACAAAGAAAAGCTGCCACTTAGAAAAGTGCGGAAGCATAGCAGCAATGAGCACTTACAAAGATGTACCAAATAAATTGAAAAGTGGCATCCCACAGATCGCCACTTTTGCTTCCTCGAGCTGTTTATTTTCAGTGCTTCTCTCCCTCCTCATTAAAACTGCCTGCACTCTAAATCGAAGTTACTCCACGGTGCTACCGCTCCTGCTGCCAGTGGTACGTTTTACACTTCCAGACTAGAAGAACTAGGCCAGGCAGCTCCTTAATTACTTCATTAATTTTAATCTGATCCAATTAATTACATTTTTTCAGGCTCTCCCTGCTCTTCGTTCTAGTAGGTTGGAAGTTCCCCTGGATGGCGAGTGCCACTGCGGGAGACCTTGTGTGTCCTCTGGTGTGTTGAAACAAGGTGGGAAAAAATCAGAGCCACCCCTCCCCTCCTAAATCAATTATTTCTCTCCCCTGACCAAACAAAGACCCCCTTTCCCTTGTTATTCTGTAATTATTCAGCCTGGTGCTCTGTCCAATTTCGTGCCTTGACAGCACTTAAGTAGCTCCAATTGCTGCTTGCGAGTTTAACCCCTTTCGACCTCGGGCAGCCACGAGCGGCAGCCGGGCGAGTCGGCGCTGCCTCGCGGCCCTACCTTTTGTCAGAACACACCGGGGGGGAGTGTGCTTTGTGGGCAAAATGTTTCAGGACAATCAGCAGAAGATGACTCAAAAAGTGTTGCTCGAAGGCATGCTGCACCGGCGCACTGCTAAACTGCTGAGTTACTGGCTGTCATTTTCCTAATCAGCGTTACATTTCTTGGTTTTACAGGTTAATTATGGACCTTGACAGTTATTTTTGCATTCAGGAGCAAAACCTTTGGGTGGACGTTTTGAGCATACTGATAGTGGGATGATGTGCGTTGGGTTATTAGTGCGTGTTCGGTGAGTTTGTGTGTCATGGGGGAGGGGTGAGTTTCCCGAGTTGAAACAAGCATCCGCCTCTGGGGACAAAACTGCAGTTCCTCTAACATCCAGCAGAGGCTCCAGTCAGTCGCCATAGTCACATTATAGAGGTTTATTGGTGTGAGTTAATTAGCAGGTTTCAGTGTGGGTGTGATGCTCCATACAGTCTGTGGATGCAACTTGATAACCACAGTCAAATATCATGTTTTGCATTTCAGTTAGCACGGTGGCACGGTGGTTAGCACTGTTGCCGCACAGCAAGAAGGTCCTGAGTTCAATTCCACCATCAGGCCGGGGTCTTTCTGTGTGGAGTTTGCATGTTCTCCCCGTGTTTGCGTGGGTTCTCTCCGGGTACTCCGGCTTCCTCCCACCGTCCAAAGACATGCAGCTTGTGGGGATAGGTTAATTGGATAATCCAAAATGTCACTAGGTGTGAATGGTTGTCTGTCCCTGTGTGTTGGCCCTGTGACAGACTGGTGACCTGTCCAGGGTGTACCCTGCCTCTCGCCCTATGACAGCTGGGATAGGCTCCAGCGCCCCCCGCGACCCTGAAAAGGATAAGCGGAAGTGAATGGATGGATGGATTTCAGGCTGTAAACTTGTTTATTTCTGCTGGAAAGTTGGACTGACTCACTGCTGGCACCTCTGCTGGACGTTAGAGGAACTGCAGCTTCTGGCTTCATTTCTCATCCTTAGAGTTAACAGCTTTTACATTTTACGTGATCTATCTCTACAGATTATTGGGGGAATTGGGGGATTCCCATGATGCATGATGGGTGTTTCTTCTTCACTCACTATGTGTTAATAGACCTCTCTGCACTGATTCATACTTGTTATTAATCTCTGGTCGTGTCCAAATTCATGGGCCTCATCCTCCTGAGGACACGGCGTTCGTGGTCTATGTGGGCCGGGTCCTCAGAAGGTCGGGTAGGCCGGAAGTAAACGGCAGTGAAATTGGACGGTCTCGCCTTCAGATCTGCGTCACCGCTGTCTTGGTGGAGTTTAATAAACGCAGCCACCTGCTATTCAGCTGTGTGAAAATCACCCGGGGGACTAATAAAGTTTTATTTTATCTAATCTAATCTAAGAACTTTAATCTCAGCCAAACCGATTTACTCATGAACAAATAAAACACTGAAAAAAGCCCAACAATAACATTTTTAGGTTGTCTAAGTGACATATATATAATACGTTTAACCTGAGTAGCGAAAGACCGCGGTGATGTGAAAACGATGTGCCGGGAGTTGTGCCGTTCTCGGTGGCACAAAAGTTTATTTTGTGACCCAGAAAGATTAGTAAGAGTAATTTTAAAACTTAGCAGCGGTCGCCATTGTTGGAAACTGCAGTTTGGCTGGGCCGCGCTATGAATTCTGGGATAGGTTGGGCCACAAAGGACACACCCGTCCCATCCTTCACATGGAAAAGGAGGACACATTTGTCGGCTGCATTCGGAGGAGTCTACAAATTTGGACGGCCTTTGTCACGTCGCTGTGACGTAATTGGTCTACAAATGCGGCCTCAGGAGGATGCAGCCCATGAATTTGGACACGACCACTGTCTCTCTTCCACAGTATCTCTTTATCCTGTCTTCCTTCTCTCACCCCAACCAATCACAGCAGATGGCCCCGCCCCTCCCTGAGCCTGGTTCTGCTGGAGGTTTCTTCCTGTTAAAAGGGAGTTTTTCCTTCCCACTGTCGCCAAAGTGCTTGCTCATAGGGGGTCATATGATTGTTGGGTTTTTCTCTGTATATATTATTGTAGGGTCGACCTTACAGTATAAAGCACCTTGAGATGACTGTTGTTGTGATTTGGTTCTGTATAAATACAATTGAATATTTTAAAAACATCACACAGTGTGAAGGAGCGTTTAGAGACGGACATCACAAATGAATGTGTAAGAAATCAGCTCCTCACCTGTTTTGGTTCTGAGGAGTAAAATAGTACGCTTAAAATTTTTAACTTCATATTGGCAGGACTTCAAAACATAACATAATTCTGCTTTCTTCTTGCAAACGCCATCATCAGTCACTGCACTCATTTAATGCTGCACTTATCTTCTTACACAGATTTACACTGAAGCTAAAAGTGCAGAATAGGCTGTTGTTATTTCCCAGGTGTCTCCACAGGGATGTGCTTGTCATTCTGTTCAGCTTATCAGAATATGAAAGTGTCAGGATGTGATGGGAAACCTTTATGCTTTCAGTTCGCTGACATTCACCCAGAATTCCTCGGCTGTCTAAATGGTAAACAAACAGATGAAGACGTACTGCTGGTCGCGCGGTGTTTGAAGAGACGTGAACGATTGCTGCTAAACTTCCCTGAAACGCGTCTTTACTTCACGCTACGTTTCTGAGAACACAAAGTCTTGTGAGCAAATGACAAATGAAGAAAACTCACAAGCCAGCGCGCACGAAGCCTCCTGATCGCTCAGTAATTGGAATCCATGTACCAATCACGTAACTGCCTGCTGCTTCAGTGGAGCTACAAACTCTCCACCTCCGCCTCCATCAGCAGCCTCATCCGTCAGCGGTTACTCTGGTATCCTTCGGTGCACTCTCGGTAAATGCTTTATTGGTCTGATCGTGCTGATACAAATGTATTTGCTATAAAAGGAGCCGAGGAAAAAAGAGATCATCACATAAAGACTATAAACAGGCTCAGGGACAGACTGAGATATCTCCCACACCCACTCGTCGGAGCCGTGTCTGTGCAGCAGAGACTTGAGTAAACTCAAGCCAATGCCAGGTCAGTCTGGCCAATCAGCAGTCCTCTTACTTCTGCTGCTTAACCACAAAGTTAAACAACAGTAAAGCTCTTCCGGCTCCTCCCACCAGAGCATGCTTACCTCCATCTTTACTATGATGTCTGTCACCACGCAGCTTCAGCGCTCCAAGGGTTCCAGCTTCCCATTGGCTCTTTGGTTCCATGTGTTTTTACTGTAAATGCATTTTGTGGATCATTAAAAGCGAAACAGTCATCTGCCGTCATCGCCTCTGAATGTTCCCCCTTCAGATGAAGAAAACCACTGGGATGAATTTATGAATTTAGGTCAGTTTGAACCAGAAATTTGACAAAAAAACCAGAATCAGAGGTCAGATCTGAAATCCATCTCGACACGCCCGAAAAGATGAAGCTGTTATGGTCTGACTGTCCTCCCCGAACGATCTGCCTGCTGTATGTGTGTTTCTCTCCCTTTTCCTCCCCGCTCTTCTGTTTATGGATGCTCGTGCTTCTGGAAGAGCGTCAGCGGCCGGTCTCGGACCCGGAAGCACCTCTGCGCTGAAGCCGGCTCACCTGCGCTCAATTTTCCCGCAAGCTGCCTCTAATCTTCCTCCATCTTGGGTAAAGGTATTTAAAGGTGTGGTCGGGTGACAGTCAGTGCTGGATTATTACTCTAAGCCGGTAGTATCTGTGAGCTCTGTGTTGTAAGGTTGTCGGCTTGGAAGCTCATCAGTCGTGTGTTGTTTCGCCTTCACTAGGAGTCTGGGACAGAGTGGGCAGTTTGGGAGAACCAACACAGTCACGGACAGAGTCGCACCAGGATTTGGGGAAAAGCACTATTTGGACTTATTTTGTGGATTATTGGGCACTGTAAATAAACACACAGTTCTGCATTCTGAGTCCTCTTTTCTAGCGAACCGTGATAGAAGTGAAGAAAAACAACCGCTAAATCTAATTTTTCTAAAACCTAAATTTTATCCAGAATTTTTTGATCACACCTGGCTGATGAAAAAAACTCCCTGAGGTGGTGTGTGAGGAACTGCCACCAGGGAAGTCCACGTGGGCACAAACCAGACGTCTCCTCACAGACGTACCACGGCTCCAAGCAGGTCTCACTGCAAAAAAGCAACCATGAAAAGATCAAACGCATGAACTCTGAGGGAGTTTCTTTCCTCACCCCCGGGGTCAGGGGTGGGGGCACATCAAAAATACCCACACACACCTAACCGATGGGATCATATTCCCGACAACAGCAGCAGCTTCTTATTGATCAGACCTGAAGGTGATACATTCGTCTTGAAAAGCGAGGAACGTTTCAGAGAGACACCGAGAAATGAAAAGCTCATTACTCAGTGAGAAATGTAGCCGAGCTTCAGTGTCGCTGCGTGGAAAGCTCACCGTGGGAGGTGTGCTGGCGTGACGAGAGAGAGGAGCTGAGCTGAAGTCAGAGAACCTGATGCTGCATTCACGCAACATGACAACCAACAGGTGTTGAAAACAAGACGTGAAAGCAGCACGAGGAATTACAACAACCTAACAGTCAGGAAGCACAGACAGCAGCCGAGATACGGTCACATTTTAAATATCTCAGGGTCGCTGTCGCCCACCTGTAACTGGGCAAAAAGTCAAAAATGAATTTCCTGCTTTGCCACGAATCAAACGTCAAACCCAAAGCTTTAGAAGAGTTCCTCCCCTGAAGATGTTTAAACTCAGTCTTCTTAAAGAGTACATCCATCACAGACTGTACATTGAAGATGGACATAGCCAGTGTGACATCACTTGTTAAAGCTGGCACTTTGGCTGCCAACACTTCAGGAAACAAGTTATCAGTGAATTAAAAGGCTGATTTCGGTTATTTAAACACTCCACCGCTCCCTCCTACTCTAAACTTTTGCTTCTTCCAGGCAAGCGCAGGTCCTAATGAGCCCCTCAACCCTCCATGATGTGCTGCCTGAATTTACAGCTAAAACCGAGACTTGCACCAAGCACATTTAAAATAATACAAAAGCCCGGAGGCTTTGCAGATCTATTCTACAAAACTAGCTAAACAGATGCCACGAAGCAGAGCTCAGGTGTCAGCTGCAGTTGCTTTCCCCATTACCCATTAGCATCCCCATTTGCAGACACTACACCAGCTCGACATGCACTTACAGAGCTGACAAGTAGCACATTTTTAATAACCGCCCAGGAAAGCTGTCGTAGCCGGCAGAGACTTGTGCATATACACACCGTTTCCCTCGTTTAACAACTACAGTGTGCATCTTAAACACTTTCCCAGCCCTGATTTCCCGGCCCCGTTAGGGGTTTATACTGGCAGCCATGCAGTAACAAACCCAGCTTTCTCCCAATTAACCCCAAATGCACAATGATGTGCACGGTGAACAGCAGCCACAGACACCTGCTTCACTTTTTATTCTGGATCCCTCACGGCGGGAGCACGAAGCAGTAAAACAAAGTTCAGATGAAGGAGACTCGCCTGAGCTCCCGCCCTTCCTGCATTTCTGTCACGTTCCATTTCCTGTTTTATTCAATCATTGTGTCAGCCCACCAGTCAATAAGCTCCATAATAAAAACTTCAGACTCCAGGTGGGTGTGGGACTCCTGCATTCCTTCACAAGCCACGCCTGTGACATTTTTAATGATATTCATGCAGTTATTGGGGGAAACTATTAAATAAGCGCAGACGAGCGAGTGCGTGGGAGAAGGATTATGCATTTCAAATTGTCCTCGGTGCAACGAAATAAGTGTATCCGACACCTTGAGGAGGAAACTGATTGCTTCTGTTCATGTGGGTAATATTTTTCATGTCGACCACGGCACGGCGAAATAATTACTGAAAACTATCTCCTTCCAAACCCAATTGCTTGCTCTGCATTGCCCTTGTTGAGTGTGTACCATTGTGGTGGAGACAGTAGATCAGAGAGAGAAAAAGACACTGTGGGGATGGATTTGTTTGCCTGAACCTCGCTGTGTGCACCCTTCAGCTTCCCTTTAATGTTGAAGGGTCACTTCCTGTAATTGTAAAAACATACCCAGTTTTACACTAATCAGTGTCAGATTATTGTTTCCAGCTAAAATAATTTCAAAGAAAACATTTTCAGGACTGTGAGGACCGTCGTGCTCGAGCATGTTCCCCTACCATATCTTCTGTATGTCACAGCAGCGACTGTATACATGAATATCACTGTAATGGCAGCAAAGCTCAGCTGGACGTACCTCTCAGTGTCAGATACTTGCTATGTAGCTAAATTACAGCTAGCTGACTAACAGCCCCCATGTTAGCTGTTACTGTCATCCTCCTAATATATAACATAGCGTTACCTGGGTGTGTACTTTAGTTAGGAAGCTGATGTTGTTGTCACTAGAGCCAGTAGTGTTACTGTGTGACAGTACATACAAATTATTATCAAATGCTTCGCTGATTCATAAAGAAAAACACTTAGGACCTATCCCGACACGTGAAGAGTGTGTCGTTTCCACAACAAGGAAAGACTCTGGAGGTCCCTATAAATGTCTGTAAACTTGTGTCAGAGTGCACCCCTTATGTGAAAGGGCCTTTACTGCAGAAGGAAGCTAGCTGTGTTACCAGCCATATTATGATTTGCTAATAAACCGAAAGAAAAGGTTGGACCACCATGAACCAAAAGTGTTGCTAATGCTAACTGTAGTGTTACCGTGTGACTGAATGGGCTTCATTAGCTAAAAGGTTGACTAATGGTAGCTTATCTGTATTAATAGCTAGCTGGCGAACATTAGCTCACTTGCTAACATCAGTGTTAGTTTGTGTTGGAATCTGCTGAAGCCTGATTGTTCCTCCTTCCTCGCATTCAGCACCATAATTTCCAAAATAAAAACCATGCTGAGTTCATTATGACTCGAAACCCACAAAACATCCCATAACTCCATCAGGAACGTGCTTCTCACTTACTGGAACATTTGCCCGGTTAGCTGTCATTTGTTATTAAAGATGGAGTCTGTGTTCAACTGTTTGGTTTAGGGAAAAAAGCTGTGGAAACTTCTCCACAAAGACAAATGAATAGAGAAAAGTCAGGGGAAAAGTTAGTTCTTTGCATTATATGGGTCATCAGCCCCTTTGGAAAGCAATAATGAAGTGTAATAATGTACAGTACTATTACAGCTAATTTTGTATTTAGTTCTGCTTTATTGCTTCCTTTGTATTAAAGTCATCAATCACAAAGAACTCGACTCTTTCTGAAGGTTAGCTGCATGTGCCGGGGCGCTCGGGACACTTCTTGTCATTTCTTGTTAACGTGCTGCGCGTATGGAAGTGAGCGGGCTTCGGCGAGTGTGCAGTTTGCAGGCTGTGCAGCTTAGGAGGTCAATATCATCAATGATCAGCATGATTAAAACTGAGCTGTCGGAGAATTAGGCCCTGATTAGCTGGTGTTTCTAACCGCTAAGCGAATCACAGGAAGCGCGTGGCGATGCCTCAAACTGCCACCAGACAAAAGGCAACTTACATATATTCATCAGCAGAAACCAGCTGAGTTTGATCTCCTCTGTTTCTTCTTTCCAGCAAACCGGCGGGTCCAATTTGGACTACTGAACGGCTTAGTTTAGATTAAAATGCACTGATGGTGAAAAGCTGCATGACGGTGTAGTTACACAACAAGGAAACAATGGTTGGAGGTCATGCCATGACCAAAACGATCTGTGTATCATTAACACGTGTTCTCTAGCATATCGAGACTATCTCTCCACACCGCCACATATTCCATATGTACGGGGTACTCCTTGGTCGTGGCATGTGGATATTTCTTTAAGACACTCCGGCACGCCCGGCTGCGCCCCACAGCTCATGTATAAAACAGCTGTGCAGACGTGACACCGGTGATAGTTTGATCTCCACTTGTGTTGTGTGTGTGTGTGAGTGCCTTGAGAGTGCTGTATGTATGTGGCAGTTGGGTGCCCTGCCTCCCAGCATTTATGGTCCCCTGCCCACAGTTGGTTGCTGCCGTGCATGCCGGGAGAAGTTGCCTCCACGGCCCAGGCCTTGCAGAGGGGGCCGTGGAGGTTGATTATCGTGAGGTGGAGGTTGAAGAACTTCCATCCCCTCTGGCTACCACTGGAGTGGGGCCCAGATGGGTGAACCCATGTCTGGGTCACCTGATTCCGGGCCCCTCCCACAGCGTTCCCTCCCATGGCCCTGCCTGTGAGGCCTGGGCTGGTGGACGTTGATTGTCAGGAGGTTGATGTTTATGACACTTGGCTCCGGTCAGACGACCAGGGATGCCTGATGGGACTGCCTGTCTACCCTGCGGCCACCTCACTGTGAGGAAGCTGAGGGGCCTATGCAGACGTGTGAAGATGGCCGTGTTCAGTTGAGGCGGGGAGGATCCGGAGCCAGCTGTCCTCCAGCCGCCCTCCTCCCTCCTGACATCCTTTGAGTTGGGTCTAATGGCCAACACTGCTGCAGGCTGTGTTCTCCTGGCCTATTGCTCACGCTTCACTGGTTTTACACACCAGTCAGACCTCGCTGCTTCTGACGGCTCGGCCAGCGGTTGACAGTTCTCCGGCCTGCGGCACTGGCTCTCTGTCTGGCACATTGCCCAAATGTTGCGGGTCTACGTGGCCGGCAGGACCTGCTCAGTGAGCTGACACCACGGCGAGTCACGTCCTTGGCTGCACTGCAGCTCCAGGCGATCTTCTCCTGGCGTGTTGCCTGCATTCGCAGACTTACGCGCCAGTTGGACCTCTCTACGGCAATTGAGCGTTCTCCAGCCTATTTTAGCCTGATTGTCTCTAGCATATCAGCTGCAGCAGCTCCTGGCTGTGTTCCCCTTGGTGTATTGCCCACATTCGCCGGTTTACACAAATTCGCTGTGTCTGATTCTTCACCCGGCGAGTGAGTGTTCTCCAGCCTGCAGTGCTTTGCACAAGTGTCTTGTTCTGTTCAAAGTTCACTGTTGCTGCTTGCCTGTCTGCGGACTGCGCTAGCGACCGCTCAGCCCTGGGGCAGACCTTTGGGTTAAGTCCCAGCTTGGCCTTCAGCGGGCTAGACCACGAGACCCCCCATCTGCAAATGTCTGGGCGGCTTCGTGACTGTGTGGATGGACCCTTCGGGTTGCATCCCTGCCTTGACCCTGCATCTTTGCAGCTGCACTGCTGCTGCAGGCTGTGCTCCCCTGGCGTATAGCCCGCGGTTCGCCGGCTCACACGCCAGTCGGACCTCGCTGTGTCTGATATACCAGCCAGCGAGTGAGTGTTCTCCAGCACGCAGCGCTGGCTCTCTGTCTGCAGCAGGTGCCCGCTCATTGAGCTGCCACTTCCCGACTGTCCGCTACTGTCTCATCAGGCCCACTCTTGCTGGCCCCCTGTGTATGGATGGCACAGAGTGGCTGCTATGCCCTGGTGAAGCAGGCCTCGCTGTGTCTGATATGTCAGCCAGCGAATGTGTGTTCTCCAGCATCCTTTAGCCAGTCTCTGCCTGGCACATAAGCTGCTGCGGCTGCAGGCTGTGTTCCCCTGGCGTATTGCCCGCTTCGCCGGCTTACACGCCAGTCGAACCTCACTGTGGCAAGTGAGAGTTCTCCAGCCTGTAGCGCCGACTCTCTGTCTGGCATTGCCCGCATGTCGTAGGCCTATGCAACCAGCGGGATGCCTCGCGGTTCTCGGGTTGACCTGAGCGGCCGATCACTTGCAATCCTGTGTCCTGCACGATCGGTTCAGGCCAGTCTGGCGTCTGCAGACTGCTACCTCCACCCCCTGGCTCGGCCTTCGCATTGCGAAGCCCTGACCAGGGTGGTGTCTCCATTGGTGCATTGTCACTGACTCCCTGCACCTTCACTCTCGGCGTTTCGGTTGCACTGTCTCCTCGCGGGGTGTCTTATAGAGTTACACCATACATATGGAATATGTAACGGTGTGGAGAGATAGTCTCTCACTAAGAGAACCAAGGTTACACCATAACCGTACGATCTTGTTGTTTTTAAACGGTTCCATTAAAGATGGGAACCAGAAATCCAGAGTTCAGCCATTAGCTCGGCTTTTGGTAACAGATCAATTGAGTTGTATGCGCTGGTGCAATCTGTCTGCTTTTATAACTTTAGATGGTGTGAAACAAGTGAATATCCTCATCTGTGCAACCTGACTCATTGGATTCCATCACTTCCGGGTAGGTGACGTCTCATCTTCCTGCCAGTCATGGTCATGAGGGTAGGGTTTGTACCTTATAAAGTGAGTTGCCTTGAGGTGACTGTTGTTGTGATTTGATGCTAAATAAATTAAATGTAATAAACTTGAACCATCCTGTGGGCTTTGTAGAGACACATTCAGTCCACGTGCTTCAGGGGTCTACTGTAAATACATATGTGGGTAACTACAGTTAGCTCGCTGCCAACTTTCAGAGAAAAAAATGAGCAAAAATGGAACAGTTTAAACTGAGGGATGAAAGAGATCCTGCAGTAATGCTAAACAATGCTGTGTATTTTAGCATTAGAGCATGCTGCTCTAATAACCCCTCAAAATTAAATGCAACTTTACCAGATAGTGAGAGAAAGGCTCCCTGCGGGTTTGGTGAAACTTTTTATTGCTTAAACCCAACAGTTGTTCATTTTCAGCCGATACATCGTGAATCAAACTGACAGTGAGTCCAAAGATGGACCACAGCTCGTTGTGTTTTAGCATGGAGGATGTGTGTAATCTGCTTAATAAAGATCCAAAACAACACAATGGTTTCTGTCAAATAAGGAAACACAGATGCCTGATATAGTCACCGAAGGAGTGAGCAGTGCTCCCACGGCCTTTTTTAGCCTTCTGCTATGTTTTCATGTGGGGAACCTTACAGAGGTAGAGACGGGCAAGTGAGCATGAGCTGACCCTAAACAAGTCGCAGGAGACGCAGACGATGGGCAATAAACAGTCTGTGTACGAGCTATCATTAGTGAAGACAGGCGTGACATCCTATTATGGATTTCTATTGTGTCAACTTCTTTCTATTTAAAGTCCACGGGAGCAAAAACAAACCTCCTGCTGACAGCAGAGTTATTTTTTCCCTCCTGCTGAGAACGTCTTCATCTGCGGTCGAGTCAGAAACAAACAAAAGAACAGAAAATCTCCAGAAAAGCTCGAGTGGGCCTCTATCGTTTCCACGCCAAAGAAACAGGAGGACTTGTGCATGTGTCTCTCTGTTAATTAGAGCGAGCCAGTTGGTTAATTGTTTGGCTGATATGGGCAGAGGAGGAAGAGGAGGAGAGAGGGAGGACGACGAGGAGGCAGAGGAGAAGGGGGGCGCTTGATTCATGACAGGGAACCGCAAGTTTGAAGGGTGTCGACAGATAAGACTGCAAGGGTAATTAACAGAAAGAGAGAGGGATGATGAGAGAGAGAGAGGGAAGTGCCAAGAAGAATAAATGTCATAAAAGTGTCCCAGGATGCTATAATGACTTCAAAAAGAAAGGAAAAAATGGAGAGCTGGTGTGTGGGAGGAGGGAGATAAAGACAGGAAGTAAATGAGCGCGAGAGGGCAATGATTAAGGGCATAATTCCATTTTATTAGACAATACTGCTGCAGAGCAGGATGCCAACTGGGCATGAGCAGTGCTGAGTACATGGACAATTAACTTTTATAAAAAAACTCTCCAAAATACAAGCTTTGATGCTCCTCAGGGTCAACTAATGTCAAGGAGGAGGTGCAGGAGGAGCACAGAAACAGCCTCAGAGCAGCTCGCTAGAGCGTTTCTTTCAGGGAGCAGGAGGAGGAAGACGAAGAAGAGGAGGAACGATGGATTACAGAGGAGGGGCCGTCCTCACACCCTGACGGTCTCCAGAGGGTCTTCATTTTATCCACCCAGGTGCCTGAATTCAAGTGTTCTTAGAGGAAAAGAAACATGTAAAAGTTTTAAATAAAGTTTGGTTAAAACCACAAACCAACGCTCTGGTCACCGAGGACGTTTGTTCACAGACTGGCAGACTGAGCGATGGTCTCTGGGGGTCGGTACAGCTCACTGTCTCTGACATTTTGCACCATCGCTGCTGCTCGTGTTACTGAATCTCATTTTACTGTGTGCAGTACTGCAAATATGAGCTTGGACTGCAGGTTTGACGCTGCCTATCTCAATGAGTCGAGTCGAGTTTTAAAATCACAGCTAAAGTGTTTTCATTCACAATTAACAGACACTGCTCAAAATTGAAGGAACACTGGAAACGATCACACAACCCACAAAACGATGGTTAATGGTTTAACCACCGACACTTTCACCGACTCGTTTTTACTGACTAGGTCATATATTTGGCTGAGGTCAGTGTCACTGCTAGTAGCATGAGGTCATACCTGGACCCCACAGAGGTGGCACAGGTAGTCCAATCGTCAAAAGCTTTGCTGTGCCAAATATTCTTAAATCTGCCTAAACTGTCTGCCAGTGGGGTCAGCAAACCAGCAGATGAATCCTTCTGCTGCATGCCTTTAACGAGACACAACTGTCTAACATGTATGCTTAATTGAAGAAAATTTGGCTTATTACAGTGAAATCTGATTTCTGTTATTTAGAAATTCTTTACCTAAAACGAGTATAAATTGTTGAACAAGTTGTTTTCAAGAAATTTTTGTTTTCTTTAAGATCTTACACCTTAATTTTGATTTTCACATAAACACAAGACAAGCTTCTGTGTCACTGATACATGTCTTAAATTCAAAAATTGTTTAAGTGGCCTTAGTCTTGAAATAAGAAAAATAATCTAATTCTTATTGTGCAAGTTCACCCAAACCATTGTCAAACTCTGTAACTGGCAAATAAAGCTCAACATGAGCTGAAACAGCTTATAGATAAACAGACATATTTTCCTAGGACGAGCTTAATTTTCTCGTGCAGAACTTGTTTGTTCAGAATATGTTTTCTTTTTAGACGAAAAATACAAAAAAAACGTCCATAAAGGTTTTTTTTTAAAAACCTTGTCACTCTATAGGAGAGCTGGACAGGGCCATCGAAGGCCTTCGCCCCATCAGCAGAACTGGTATCGGGATCAGATACAGAGTGACTCCAGCTGGTGTGGATGTCTCTGACCAAACCATCGGAAACGGACTTCGAGCAGGCCCTGTGCTCGGTGCACCGTGGAGCCATAGATTACCACCAGAGCAGGTTCACCCAGAGCACGTATGACAGACGAGGTGTGGGTCAGTGATGGTCTGTGGAGCCAGATCCATGCAGGGACACACAGACCTCTACAGGGTAGACAAGGGCACTCACTGTCAGACTCGACACTGGTGCTGTGGGCTTTAATACTATTAACACATTACCCAGGTCATATCAGTATAGATACACTAATTGTTTTCCACTGACGTGTTTTCAAAGTGTTCCTTTAATTTCTTTGATCAGTGAATTTTAAGTGTTGGTTTCGTGCAGCAGATGCAGTGTTGACGATGTCGTGTTGAAGCGAAGCTGCCAATTCAGCTGTAGGCAGTGCCACAGACAGAAGCGGTGGACCTGAGCTTCCTCTTTCCCTTAGAGATGGAACGTGGTCATTTGGGAGGAGCTCAGATTTGAGCTACTGTTCCTCCATATAAAAAGACACCTGTATGAGCTGGGTTACCTCATCTGGGAGATGCCTCTTGGACACCCCCTAGATGGTGTTTGGACATGTCCTACTGAGAGGAGACCTCAGACCGCAGACATGCTGGAGAGATTACATCTCTCATCTGGCCTGGGAGAGCCTAAGCGCCCCCTCCCACCCCTGAAGTAGCTGGAGGAGGTGGCTGAGGAGAGGGAGCGTCTGTTCGGACTCCTGTCCTGACGACCTGGACGCAGATAACCACCAGAAAATGAATGGATGGCTGTTTCCTGAGCAATGTTTCTACTTTTTTACCATCTCTATTCACAAAGCACTATTTAGATTAGATAGAACTTTATTAATCCCTCGGGTGGGTTCCTCTGGGAAATTCGATTTCCAAAAAAGCACAGCACCGACAGAAGTTACAGAGTTATACACACACACATATATATAAATACAGAGACAATATAAATAAAATATACAAAGGGGATAAATAGAATAAATAGGAATAAAAATAAAAATACAAGTGAATTGCACATTTCAAGTATTGAGTCTATTGCACCGTTGACTATTTACAAAAGTATTGCACAAAAGGTATTGCACAGTGAGGTGAAGAGGCACTACAGCTTAGTTGTTCCCCCCTCCTTTGTCCTCCTGTTTCCCCTCCCTCTCCCCTCCAGAGAGGAGTTAAACAGTCTGATGGCGTGTGGGACAAAGGAGTTTTTAAGTCTGTTAGTTCTTGTCTTTGGGAGAAGCAACCTGTCACTGAACAGACTCTTCTGGTTTTTATGGCCGTGTGCAGAGGATGCCTGGCATTGTCCATAATGTCCATCAGTTTCTTTAATGTCCTTTTCTCTCCCACTGTCACCAGAGTGTCCAGCTTCATGCCGACCACAGAGCTAGCCCTCCTGATCAGTTTCTCCAGCCTGGATGAGTCCTTCTGGATGAGTCCTTCTCTATTTGACCTTGATATTGAAAGGTATCATGTAAAGAACTTTTTTTGGACTTTTGTTTTAAACCCAGACTTCTTCAGAGGAGGTGGCAGCAGTTCTGTCAGCCCTGCATCTCTCAGTCTCACGGCTGCATGCAGACCTTTGCCAAGATGTTAGGGCAGTCAGTCTGATTTTGCCTTAGAGGCAAAACCTAAAGCAAAAACAAGTGAAAAGCACTTTCTTCTGCTCATTAAGCTCCGATGCTGTGAGCTCCTGTGGTAATAGATGAGGGCGACTCGGTCCCCCTCAGTGTGGGCACGGTCGTTGTCCAAATGATTTACATCCACATTAGACCTCGGTGACACACACAACATGAACACAGCTCAGTCTCTTCTTACTGTATTTTCACAACAAGTCTGTGCATCACAGCAAAGATCTGGAGAGGATGGAGACATAAAACAATTACATTTAGCTTTCAGTGCAGGACTCCTGAAAGAATCACAGCTTCAGACCTGTGCTCAGTTTGAGCACAGCTGTCACCACACACCTGCATGAGTCCTTCCTGACTTTCTCCCTGTAACCACCTGCTATGGCGTTATAATGGTTTGTTTTTACTTGACAAAGCCGCGTGGGGACACGGATGCTTCCACAAAGAAGAATACAAGTCAGACACACGGCGTTCAACTTAAAATAGATTTATTTTATAACCAGAAATAAATAATTCACCTAAAAAGCAAACTGAGCAACAATGCAGGTGTAGCCAAGTACAGGATAGGGTAGGGGAAGTTAAAGTGGAGAGAATGGGCCAATAGCTAGATTCGTAGGAGGGTCAAGGTGAGTGGCGTGGAGAAGAATGACTGGAGCCACAGGTAAAGTGGCTTTCAATTGTGTTGAACTATCTAGCAACAATTAAACAGCACTTCATAAACAGGAATGAAAACATAAAATAAAATACAATGACAGCGATAATAATAACAACCAGAATCCTATCTGGGCTCAGATATGTCAGTCCTGTCCGTGTTCAGTCAATTCGAATCCAAAAGGTCAAAAGTCTGTGATTGGTGCGATTTCGTCCTACCGCACTGTTGCAATTGTTCGTGAGGGAAGAGCAACCTGCCCTTCTGGGCCAACTCGGAATGGCTGTGGTTCGGTTCAAAGGGCAATCCAGGTCTCACGATCCCACAAAAAAAACCTAGCGTGTAAACAACAGAGCTATTACTAATTCAGTTCACACACTATAGTGATGTATATGGCCATATGTGAAAATAATGCAAAAGCTTTAACAAAAACAAGCACAAAACATTAATTCTAATTTCTAACTACAGTCTGTACAGTGCATCTTAATCATGAATGCAATCTTTAAATTGTAATCAGCTTATTCTATCATCAAGGTGCACATTTCTATCAGAAATCAGAAATAAACCATGAACTATAGTAGATTATTTTTTCCCAGTACTGCCCCTTTAACTGAATTACAGGAGCATTGCTTTGCACTGCATAGCAATGAAGCAATATGTTAATTACAGTCAATGTACAGAATAAAATTACCAAAAAATATACAAAAACCCACAGGCTGTAGTTCTACAGTATGTGGTAACGTATCAGCACAGTAAGAATATGCAGAGACATCTATACAGTGCTGCTCGAGCAACAAACGTAACAAAAAATAAAATAGATTCAGAACCTTTAAGATCAAAATTAACTAATCCCATCATCTTATTTTAGTGCATTTAATATTCAACATGTAATACTAGAACATCATCAGCACACAAGCTGAGTGCTCAGAGTAGCTGAACTCCGTGAGAACCCCCGTGTGTTCTCCCACAGTGAAAACGTGGTCGGCTCCAGCTACAGCTATGAGCATCAGGCTAGTTAGTAGGGGTGTAAAAATACTCGTATCGATATTGAACCGTTCGATACAGTGCTTTCGGTTCGGTACGCATATGTATCAAACAATACAAAATTTTTAATTTATTTTATCAACTTTCCTTCTGACGATGCTGTCTGTGTTGAGCGCTCAGTGGATCTGCGTTCAACTACTCTGCCTAGGCTGCACTGTCGAGTGCAGATCCACTGAGCGCAGGGCAAGCTAGCAAGACAGAAGCTAAGCTAGTTGCAACATGGCAGCTGCCTCAACGCTACCCGAAATTCAACCTCCCCCACCCTCATTCAGATCTGGCGTTTGGAACTATTTTGTTCTTCATGTGAAGTATGACCCTCAAGGTAAACGTGTCATGGGCAAAAGTAAAACAGTATGTTGGATGTGCCACGCAATGCTCAATTGGTGGGAACTAGTGCGTTAGCGCAGTTAGCTTTTTAACGTGTTGACGCCGTCCAGCCCCACGCACGGGGCGATCCGCGGTAACTTGTTGCCGCGTTATGGCGTTAATGTCATTTTAACGAGATTAATGCTACAAACTTTACCCGAGTCATTTAGACAGCCGTTAGCACATGATTCTCCTTATGGGGACCTGATATGTTTAATATGCTGCTGAGAATATAGCCCAGAAGAAGCGGATAGTATAGCTTTTATTTTGGAAAGAGACATTTCTCTGTAATAAACTCTCTTTTCCAAAGATGAGTGATTTCTCAATCAGGTAGATTTATTTTATTTTTTAATTATTTTGTTGTTTCAGCAACATTAAATTTAAAAACTGTACGTTTGAGTTAAAATATAGATTTATAATTTTAATAAATGACAAATTAAAAAGACATAAAATTTTTTTGTATCGAAAAAATATCGAACCGTGACACCAAAGTATCGAACCGAACCGTGAATTTTGTGTATCGTTGCACCCCTACTAGTTAGCTTTTCAATTAGCCTGATTCGCCCAGTCCCAGTTTAACTCACCAGCACGCTTCTAATGTTCAACTCTCAGGGAGGATCTTGTCCGCTTCATCCGCACCCGTGCAGATCTACAACATTGAAATTGGGCCATTATATTCACCATTAACTTCTTGTTAGCTTTTTAGCTTCAAGGTTAGCTTAACAGCTTCTGACGCACCGCGATGGTTCCAAAGTCCAAAATGTTCTCAACAAATCAGGTCCGTTTCTCTAAGGTCCACGCAGATCTCCAGTATGGATATTTGCTCAATTTTTCAAGTTTATAGTTATTTTCCACCAACAAGCTTAGCGCTGAAAATCAGCGACGGTCTCGTGCGGTTGATCTGATATCATCGTGTTGGTGTTGTTCCTGGAACAACATAGTAAATGTTGATCTGAGAACAACACCAACACCACGATATCAGATCGTGCGTCTCGTGCACCCCATCTCTCTCTGTGTCTGAGCACATGTGATGGTACAGAGCAGGGGAAGGCGGGGCTTGTTCCTTCCTAACCAGTAGGGGTGTCAAATATACTCTTTGGGGTTTAATTCTAACATTTATTATTTATCTCTTATTATTGATTTACTTTAGATCAACTCAGTGATTAACAGAGTAATGATGAATCACAATTAACAATAACAATGTTGTATTGCATTACTGAGTCGTGTAAACTCACTGGGTTACACAGGTAACAAGTGAGGCTGTCTGTTACTCAGCTGGATCCAGCACCCAGCTCAGGGACTCTGAGACAGCCTCAGCACCCGGACAGTTTTACGTATCTTCATTTCTCAGAGACTCTGCAGCAGAATCAAACAGGAAATCACGCTTGTGCCGCAGATATTTGTGTCTCTGAGGTGACAGGTTGCATCCAGGTGGGCACACCACTTTACATCCTGGAGTTCTTTAGACAAACGTGATTGGTTGAGTCGTTAAAAGTGCAGACAGTTTAAATTCAGTGTTCAACGAATCCTGTTCATGTGTCTCTGTGTTTCGTGCATTTCAAACATCTGAACATTTGCAATGATTTCAGTTACGCTCATTCTCCTCAGTTTCTCCTCATGTTTAATACTACTGCAGTGTTAGTTTATGGTTCAGTGAAACATCTGGATAATTTCACACACACATAATTTGACTTGATGTCATCTCAGATAAAACCTTTTTTTGGATAAAGTTGCACGCACTGATGTCCACGCAAGCGAACAATGTGATTATTTCCACTGTGTTCTCACCTGGGCCCGTTTAGGTCATGTTTAAGAGAAGCTGGTGTTTCAGATTTAAACAGCTCAGTTTAAAAACCTGCTGTCGCTCTGCAGGAAAACAAGTGAGATTTTAATCAAGAAATCAAATATCTGGTTCTGGTCTACCAGCTCGTGTTTGCCCCGAGGCCTTTTCTTTTTAATCCAGCCCTTCTTAAAGCACGCAGAGCATTTAAAACTTTTACGGGAACAAATTTTTAGGCAGAAACACCAGACGCAAACACTCCCAGTGTGTCAGTGACGAGGGGAGAGGGGTCAGGTGAAAGAGAGGCGGCACAGAAACTGAAAGAATGTGGAAACAAAGCGAGATGGCCCTGAGCGGAGCGGGAAAAAGGCCTGCGCTTACAAAACAACACGTAACCGAGACGAGCCTCCTTCCCCGGGGGGAGGCCCGTGTGGGAAGGCGGGGACCTTTATTATCTTTCGGTAGGCTTTGACCTTTGACCCAGACCTGCTCAGTTCACAGGGACCAATGGGATTTGGAAGTATGGCAACAACCCTGAATATAAAGCGGTGCGGGGGCACATTCCTCAACCAAGGTCAAAGCGGCGGCGCTCTCTGCGTTGATTTGTATCACCATGTGTCGCTGAGTCTTTGCTCTCACGTCTCTGTAAAGTGGGAACTGTGGACAGAGTGACCTCGGACCAAACGAGCACTCACATAACCTGGAAACTTTCATCACTGCGGCGTTTCCCTTTATCGCCTTAGATTCTTCGGGTTCCTTTTTTCTCTCTTTGACCTGAAACCCTTCATTACCACAAGCTCTCCCCCTCCCTCCCCCTCCCCTCTGTCCTTTCATTATTTCTCAATGAGAACTCAAACTAATCTCTCTCTTTCTTTCTCACTTTCCTTTGTGGCATCTAATCAATCAGTGGCTGCTCTTCTAATCAGCCTCCTTTTTGTTCTTTTCCCACCATGGATTCTACTCCTCTGGGAACGTTTGGGGATTCAGCAGTCAGAAACGGGTCCAGGTTCGTGTTCCCGAGCCTCGCAGACAGACAGACACAGCTAGCCACAGCTGGCCACAGGTGCCTCTGTGAGCCTGAGAACAAATGGAAGCATAATGGCAGTGCTACAAAGTGGTGGAACAAAATCAGGGAGAAAGGGATTTTTTAGATTCTAATGTAACAGAGAGGAGACTAAATCTGCTTTAATGTCGCTTTACTGGATTTTGTTTTCCACCTGCCTGTTTTAGCTCTCTGTCTGTTTTCTGAGCTATTAGTTAGCAAATCATGTTAGCTAGCTTGGGTATCAATGATAGGAGACACAGAAACATGCTAATCAGGGCTCAGTAGCATCCAAATAAAACCCTGAAATTTCACTCAGCAAAACTGGAGCTCCAAACCCAACGTGGAGGCGACGATTCAGACTCCACAGCATGAGATGCATGTAGGAGCACATGTGTGAATAAAGCATAACCCAACATTGAGACCATGCAGGCTGTTTTTCTTGTTAACACAGCAGCTGTGAAGATGACTGTCACAATCAGAAGGGCTGACTGTGTGTAGAGTGAAGGGTGGACCCAAATGCAGACAAAAACAAAATGTGAAACATGACTTGAATAACAGAAAACGAGCCGTTTATTGAGACTGGCAAAATAACTGTAAACAAACGGCAAAGCTAACAATAAACTAAACTGGGTGAGCTAAATTAACTAAAAACCTACAACAGGAACATGAGGAAACTTGACACAACTTCTTGGCTTGCAAACAAAGCAGACGATCTGACAATGATACTCTGAAAACAGAGGACTTAAATACACAGGAGGTGATTAGGGGAAGTGGGGACACATGGAGGAACAGCTGACTGACATGAGCCGTGACCATGACAGGACAGGGGAAGTGAAACTAAATACAATGAACAAAGAACACACGACTCCTTCAAAATAAAACAGGAAACACTGAAACTAGACATGACAACAAGCTTAACAGACCTAACACGTGATGAACGATACAAGAACTCAAACATAGAAACCAAGGAAACAACAGGAATTCGCATGATAAGGTGGAGCCAGGTTTCACAATGAGCTCACCCGAAACTCTGGCTGATTGGGACCCACAGCCAGTTTCACACCTTGGCTCAGGCGATTAGAGGATCATCAGGGGGTCCTTTTGTCCCTCTGTGGGGGGTCACTCCCACTAGGTTTATATCTGGGACTCTCCACCATTTGACCTTAGAACTGAAGAAGCTTCTCGGATGAGAGGTGAAACGTCTTCAAGCAACTTAAAGAAGTCCAGACGCTTTTCTTTGCAAGCTCCTTTGACTACGATGACCTGCATGACTGAGAACCTTCACAGATATACCAGAGGGTTACCTAGGCAACCAAAGGCTGGACTCTCTAGATGCCGCCAAGCGTCAGCTTCAAAGCAACGAGCGACCGCTGAATCGTCCTGTGTGTAAAAGCAGCTTTAATTTGCCCGATTTGTGGGAAACTCACACTTTCTAGCAGACATACCTGCAGGAGGGGTGTATATTATTCTCCAGCCCCCCGGGACAGTAAAATGACCTGCTGGTCCTCAGGGCACTGAAATGGTTAAAACTTTGATTCATTAACAGTGAAGTGATTTACAAATGTTTAATAACTGAAAGGACCCATTTCTAGAAGCGTCCAGCTGTGCGTGCTGTTCAAGGAGTCTGAGCAGCTGATAAACCAATCAGTGCCTCTGCAGACACATCACAGCAAAGGGTTTTCTCACCTTCGGGGAGCTTGATAGAACAAGCTTTCACAGTGGACAGCAGTCTGAGGTGCAGCTCTGTGTCTTTGTTCCAGTCCTGACATTAAATAACTCTCCTTGTTATTAGATCCTGGCTTTACCTTCGACCTTTCAGAGTCCTCCAAAGCTCAGTGAACGGCACCAGATATTACATTTACCTGGAAGCTGTGTTTGAATCTAAATGGTTTCATTGGGCCTGTATTCCTGTGCTCTTCAGTGAAACTGTCAGTACGGAGGTCTGAGCTGTGAGGGGCATGCGTTTGTCTACCCGTGGATTTGATGAAGTTAGCCTTTCAAAGGCTTCTTATCTTAGATAAAAGATGCTGACAGCTTCGAAAGAAGGAGAAACAATGGTGAGAATGGGACGGCCATGGCAGCGCCGACACTGGACCAGTTTCAGAAAAACCTTTCCTGCCGTTCATTACCTGCATCTTTACTTTCTAATTGGTCTGAAATGCAGGGGGATCTGTTTGCAGTGCAGCTTTAAATAAAAACGGCAGTCAGCAACGACTTCCATCTGATTTATTGCTGCAGGCCAGAGGACTGTAACAATTCAGCCGCTCCTTCTCCTCACTCCTCATTACTCACCAACTCAATCCAGCAAGAAGAATGAAGCAATAAGAGACCCTGTCTTCTTTTGGAGATGCCTCTAAAATCATTTCTACACAGAGAAATGTCCCCAGCTTGTTGTTGTTTTGGAGCATCAGATTCAACATTATGCACACTGCTGTTTGCTTCTTCAGAGACAGAATGTATTTGTATGAGAGAGTGGCGAGCGTCGAACACATGCGTCCACAGACTGTATGGGACCATTGCACAAACCTGCTAATCAGTGCTCAGTAAAGTCCAAAAAACGCGACTCCAATATTGTTGGACGCTCTGTTGGTACAACAACCTCACAGCAGCCATGTTATTGGTCACCAACATCACAAACACGGTCCAGAGATCAAGCTCAGGTGAAGCTAGCAGACAGCTAGCAGCTACAGCTGCCTGTGTCGCCATCTACCTGTCAGTCATAGAGGCCACGCCTCTAATAATGCAAAAAGGTGAATTCTTCCCCCGAGGGACTCCAACATGGTTTCCAACATGGGCGCCTGTGGGGACCGACTCACCGTCGGAGCCTCTGCTGGACGTTAGAGGAACTGCATCAGCCATCAGCTGCCTCTCGTTCAAAGCACGGAAACTAAAATGTCAGTTTTTAAAACCAAATGTTTAAAACAAGAATTCCCGATTGTTGAAGGTTTTTAAGTGAAGTTGCATCGGCTCGATTTCTTACATGAACCACGATGATGACGTGTTCCACGTCTGTCACTCGTGATCCAGCAGCATCTGTGCTCAGCCTCATCACTTACCAGCTCTCAGCTTTGCAGTCTGTTTGGGTAACCTGGGGATATTCAGCTCAGTGAATCAGCTCCATTTTTCAATCTACAGCAAGATGCAGAGAAAAGAAACTGAGACGTTATTACACGAAACACAAACACCATATGTCCATCATGTTTCAACTTTTTCTTCCGGTTTGAGGCTCTTTCTCTTAAATCTTCTGCCTCTGCAGCGGTTTACTGACACCGAACGGAGCTATTCAAACCGACTCCTACTCACACAGCAGCGATGGGTGGAAGTGGGCATTAATTATCATTCCTGTGCAGATTTTACTGAAATTTGGTGAAAATTTGAGCTGCATTTGGATGGACATCAGGCTGGAGATGCTCTTCAAAAATGAGTCGATATCACTGTGTCATTCAGATAAATATTCATCCACTTCCACATTTTTAAATAGATTATTGGGGAGGCTCACGAGGAGGCCAAGAAGCTAAGAGTTAAGTGTAAGTCAGAAGGTTTGAAAGTATTTCCATCCAAAACGTTTGCAGTTGGGCCTCCATGCGAAGCTGTGCACCAAATTCAAATTCAAATTCAAATTCAAATTTTATTTGTCACGTACACAGTCATACACAGTACGATATGTAGTGAAATGCTTGGACAACTGCTCGTGACCTAAAGAAAACAAAAAAAGGAAAAGGCTATGAATAAGATAGGAAATAAATATGAAAAATTAAAAAGGGTAAATTTAACTAGGAAGGAATAGAATATAAATTAAGGTTAAAAATGAAATAACTGTACAACACAAATTAGAATGAAGGGTAAATTTAACTGGGAAGAATAAGATAAAGATAAATATATAAATTAAAGTTGAAAATAAAATAACTGTACAACAAAATACACAATATAGAACTATATAAGAATGTATGAAGAAATCTAAATATAAATAAATATATACACAATAACAGCAGCTGTACAAGTATTAACCGGAAATGAAGAATATAGTGACCAGTGTTGTGCAAAACCAAAGTCCAGAAAGTCCAGTGTGTGTGTAAGAACTGTATGTGTGGGTCAGTACTGTGTGGTGGTGTGATTGAGAGACCGTATCGCCTGCGGGAAGAAGCTCCTCCTCAGTCTCTCTGTGTTGGTCTTCAGGGAGCGGAATCGCTTTCCTGACCTCAGCAGAGAGAACAGTCTGTTGTTGGGATGGCTGAGGTCCTTCACGATCTTCCTGGCCTTGGTCCAGCACCGCCTGCTGTAGATTGAGTGCAGGTCAGGGAGCTTGGAGCGGATGGTGCGCTCAGCTGACCGCACAACCCTCTGTAGAGCTCGTCTGTCCTGCATGGTGCTGTTCCCGAACCAGGTTAAGATGTTTCCCGTCAGGATGCTCTCTATGGTGCACGAGTAAAAGTTCCTGAGCACCTTGGAGGGCAGTTGGAAGTCTCTCAAGCGTCTGAGGTGGTAGAGACGCTGTCGGGCCTTTTTCACCACGGTGTTGATGTGACAGGACCATGACAGGTCCTGCGTGATGTGAACTCCGAGGTATTTGAAGCTGTCCACTCTCTCCACTGGGCACTCGTTGATGACGGGGGTCTGGTAGTTCCTCTCCTGCTTAGTGCTGAAGTCCACTATCAGCTCCTTTGTCTTACTGACGTTTAGAAGGAGGTTGTTCCTCTGGCACCAGTTCTCCAGATTCCTAATCTCCTTCAGGTAGGCCGTCTCGTTGTTATCAGAGATCAGGCCCACCACGACGGTGTCGTCAGCAAACTTGATGATGGTGGTGGAGCTGGTAGTGGCCACACAGTCATATGTGTACAAAGAGTACAGCAGGGGGCTCAGAACACACCCCTGGGGGGCTCCAGTGCTGAGAGTGGTGGAGGCTGAGACATGTCCGCCCATCCTTACTGCCTGTGGTCTGCCAGTTAGGAAGTTGGAGATCCACTGACACATAGATGAGCTGAGTCCCAGATGCTCCAGCTTGGTGGTGAGTGTGGAGGGAATTATGGTGTTAAATGCAGAGCTGTAGTCTATGAAGAGCATTTTAACATAATTCCCCCTTCTAGTGTCCAAGTGAGTGAGTGATGTGTGGAGGAGATGAGAGATGGCATTTTCTGTGGAACGATTTGGACGGTAAGCGAACTGTAGTGGGTCCAGTGTGTCTGGTAGTGAAGAAATGATGAAGTCTCTGACCAGGCGTTCAAAGCACTTCATCACTACTGAGGTGAGGGCTACAGGGCGATAGTCATTGAGAGAAGCAGGGTGGGGTTTCTTCGGGACAGGAACAATGATG
Organism: Maylandia zebra; assembly: GCF_041146795.1. Taxonomy (NCBI): domain Eukaryota; kingdom Metazoa; phylum Chordata; class Actinopteri; order Cichliformes; family Cichlidae; genus Maylandia; species Maylandia zebra. Next base: position 41,505,331 of record NC_135171.1, read on the forward strand.
GACTCTTTGAAGCATGTGGGGATCACCGACTGAGATAGAGAGATGTTGAATATCTCAGTGAACACAGGAGCTAGCTGGTATGCGCAGTCTCTTAGGATATGACCTGGGATGCCGTCTGGTCCTGCTGCTTTCCTGGTGTTCACTCTCTTGAAGGCTCTCCTTACTTCATGCTCGGAGATGACGAGCACGTTTCCGGTGCTGGCAGTATCTTCCTGTCTGCAGCCGTTAGCGCCGCTAACACTAGCATTGTTGGAGACCTTAGCTGCAGCCTCGAAGCGAGCATAGAAAGTGTTCAGCTCGTCTGCCAGAGTCACGGCCGCGTTCGTCATACCGGTTGTTGGTGCTTTATAGTCCGTTATTGTCCTTAGTCCCCGCCACAGGCTCCTAGAGTCACTCTGTTGGAGTTGTGACTCTAGTTTCCTCCCGTAGCGCTGCTTCGCCTCTTTCACCGCCCTCCGCACGTTATATGACGCGGCTTTGTACGGGTCCATGTCCCCCGTCGTGAGTCCCGTGTTGTAGGCAGCGGTGCGGGATCTCAGAGCGTCGCGGATGGTTTTATCCACCCACGGCTTCTGGTTGGGAAACGTTGTGATAGTCTTTGTCTCCACGGTATCATCCGCTAGTTTCCCGATGAATCCCACAACCGCTTCCGTAAACACGTTGGCGCCAAAGCTGATTCTGCAGGGTCACGCTTATCAGAGAAACTCCACGTTTCTCCCTGCAGGTCCTCGTCGTGAGAGAGAGGACGTCATCTGATGTGGAAGCAGCAAGCTGGTAGTGCTAACACCACCTACATCAAACCCTCAAAGAAATCTGACAAACGCTCCCAGCAGACCTTTTTTTCTGACCTTGTAGAATTGAAAACAGCATAAACAGTATTTAAAGCGAGGAACAGTCTGCTGCTCAGAGGTGGCAGAGTGCAGATACAGATGTGTGTACGTATAAACATGTACAAAAAAGTTGATCGTGCTCGTTTTCACCTCAGTGTTTCTGTTCTTTTGTGTCCAAAGTAAAAATGTACTCCCACACATTTTGTGTACAGGCGGGTAGAAAATGTTTTAAATTTGAGTGATTAGATTCCAAAAATGAAACGTGGTATCAAGAAAGCACTTTTCTATGACATATCCTACAATACTGTACTCATGAAATCATGGGTGATCAAACTCTTTCCCCCCACCCCTTTGTGTACTTTGTGACAGCATGAAGGTGAAATGTCGCGTGGCTCCATTGAAGACACTGCACTTATCGTACAGAAACAAAAATCCTCTGATTGGCTGAGATGACACGAGGATGATGACATCGTGTCCTACACTGACATTAAACATTAAACAAGTTAATCACGAGCTGCATGCGCGGTCTGTCAATCTCTATTTCCCGTCTCCAGGTTTACGCCATGATTGTTTGGAGGAGAAGGAGGCGATACGTGACGTGTGCGAGGAAAAAGAAGCTGTCCTGTTGAGATTGGGGTTTATGTCTAAGTGCAGCTCTGAGTGATGTGAAGTGATTTGGAGAATGTTGCAGCGCGTAAAGCCCTCATCGCCAGGACTTGAATTTATTCTCCTTTGGTTCTCCCTCATTGAGCACAGCATTACAGAGGAGTAATCTCTCCCTCTCACCATCCCGCCGTCTTACTCCAAAGCTCGGCGCTCTCGTTCTCTCCCTTTTTGTTTCCTCTTGACCACTTTTTCCTGCTTTGTTGTTCATTTATTCTGTTAGATTTCTTTTTATGTTATTGTCTTTCTGGTTAGACCTATTAAAAAGCAATTTGATCCTGCACAAGCATTTCCTGCAGCGTTGTGCGTCTATATGATAATCACAATATGAGCTTCAAGTTCTGCGGCTGTAACAATATCATCGTCTGTTCCGGTCACACTCTTCAGATCAGATATTTTTAAGTGTGTATGACTGATTTTAAACAAGTAGCTTTACTCAACAGAAGCAGTCCAGTGAAATAACAGCTCTGAGTCCACAATCAGCTAACTCTCGAGCGTTAGCAGCTAAATCGATTCGTTTCTCCACGAAATGTGAGACTGTGATTCCAGAGTTGTAGCCAAAGCACAGCCAGAAGGTCCACGGTGGGCCTTTCTGTGTCGAGTCTCCTCCCACAGTCCAAAGACGTGCATGAGGTTACTGTGGATACACAGGTGTTGATGTGAACATGGATGATCATGACCAGGACATGTCCTCCCTCTGGCCCTGAGTAGATGCGTGGGTTTGCACTACCTGGTTGCTTCCAGTATTTTCCAGCTTGAAAGTTTTGAGACTGACTTTGTGAAGCTGAGCCGACACCTCAGACCTCCCTCTGGGACAGTGCAGGTCATCACGCACACAAAGAAGGACATTTCCTTTGTGCTGAGCTCAGAGTGAACAGGGACATAATGTTCAGCGTTCGCTGCCGTGTCCTGGTTCAGGTGTACACCGCTGGCATCGATTATCTCTCTGCTTTTCCTTAAAGGCGGAGGATTCCTGGAGCCGCCGCAGTCTTCTCTGGCTGTAATCTCGCTCATCCGCCGACTCTGTTTTATCTCATTTTTCCCCTCCACCTTTTCATCCCTCTCTTTCTCTAAATCCTGCTATATCCCAGGTAGGTAAGTAGAGCTCCTCTGTGAGCCTAATGAGCTGAGGAAGGGGCCTCGCCGGAGAAGACCGGCGTGATCACTGCTACCTCTGTTCCCATTTAGGGCCAGGTTTCGCTTCACAGGACACACAGGGACGGAAAATGGAGAGGGAGAGATTTTAACAATAGCAAAGTAACACCATCCACCTGCCGCCTGCCTCATCTCTTTCTCCTTTTTCTCCCCCTCTTCATCACCCGCAACTTCATCATAATTCATCGCCATCCCTCTCATCTCTCTCAGCAGCCGCGCCACAATCACCGTATCTCTGTTTTCTTATGTGACTCTTCAGGATTGGACAAGCTTCATTACCCCCTCTTTGATGTATTTCTTTCTTTTCCCTTTTTTCTCCTCCCTTCTCCATTTCCCCGAGCTACTTTGTGCTCTCGGGTTCGCGGCTCTAGAAACTCGATCTCCCTGCGAGAGCCGTCTGATGTTTTTATCTCGTTTGTTGTGGTCTGATTTCTTCGCAGGTTCACGATAGTTTGGATTCATCGAGTTATCCGCGTACGTGCCGCTGACAGACCGCATGTGGAAAATCTGATCGAGTAGCTCGCCAAGACGAATCGAGACCAGAAATCACGAAACGAGTTTAAGAAGAGAGCGCAGAGATAATTTACCTCCTGACTAAACAGCTTTTCTCTGTTGTTGTTGGTCTGTATTTGGTGCTATGTAAATACAACTGTGTGGTTAAAAAAGGAAAACAAGCCTTCAGCTTTGTTACAGCGCATCAGTCATCTCCTCGATGCATCAGTGTGGCGGCCTTCTTCTTCTTCTTTTGCCTCTTTTCTGGTTTTTATGCATGTTTGTCATGTTTTCTTTACAGGCGACATTGTGCAGACCACAAAGGGGCCTTCTTGGGCTTCGTCGCCTGGAGCAGAGTCTAGGCTTTCAGTCACATGAATGAGTGCATGTAAACTCTGCTGCTGTCATCATCGTCTGTCTGGAAACAGGGTAACTGGAACCTGACATCTCAGAAAGTGGATGGTTGTTATACGTGGGAGACAGACGGGAAAGGTGGGATTACACAAAAGTGCAGCAGAGCTCCGTTATAAGTTCTGCTGATACCTCCACAGAGGTTTTGGGCATGAAGTCGATATCTTTAGTTTACAAAGATTTACAGCTGGGACCTTTAAATACTGCATCAGGAACTCAGGCCGCACATTCAGCCTCGTGTTGGTAAAAACACCAAATAAAAACTGTGAATGTTACCGTCTTAGCTCTTGTGTCACTGACACATTTGACTCAGATCGCATGTCGCTCAGTGCACAGCAGGGTTTAAATTTGGCATCCTAATCAACATTTAGGTCATCCCTAACGGAGCACGAGGACATGTCACGCTGTGCGCCGTGGTTTGGGCCCATCACTGATGCAGCAGCACACCAACACACACAGAACCATAAAACTCGGAGTCAGTGTTGATCAGCACAGATGCATTTCTACTGCATCGAAGAAAAAGCTAAATGTGTGAATTTAGTATAAGACACAGAATTCATGCAGAAATAATTTGTTCATAATCGTGTTTTCTCCTCTTTTGTATAATTCGATTCAGATTTATTTGCATCGTGCCAAACCACAACAGCAGTCTGATGGCTGAGGGCTTCTTGTTCTACTTTTGGAAACTCCAGGAACCACCGAGAGCGAGGAGCTCTGCAGAGACAGCGTGATGCTGCGAGGTCTTTAAGCTGTAACAGGGACTTTAAGGGCAGTGTACATTCACACCTCACAGGCATACAGCACGTCCACACAGCAGCAGGGTACGACTGCTCCTCAGGCCCTTCCTTTGGCCCACTCTGACCACGATGATGGTTCGGTCGTCTCTCAGAGAGCAGCTCTGGGACCAGTTTGAGTCTTCAGCTGATTATGAAAGGAGATGGCCACAGGCCCTCTCTTAATGATCTTACATCAGCACTTGTGATCTTGATAAAAGCAGGCCATTATTACCCCACAGTGATGGTTACACAGAGGTTCCTGTAATAAAGTGCACACAGCCCCTTAAATTCCTCACTACAATGTGAAATTTGATAACAATCTATAAATGTATTTATTTTTCCCTCCATATAATCGAGCATGTTGTGCTTATGAAGACTGATTAACCTTCGAACATCCACTGGGTCACCTGCGACTCATCCAGGGTGGCTGGATTAACTCTGCGAGCCCCTCAGGGGAACATGGAAAGTCACAGTGCACTCTGGGAAACATGGTTAGTGTGCGGCTAAAAGCAAAGCAACCCTGAACAGGGTTCATTGTTGTGGATTGACGGATTCATACAGAACACTTGTAGCTGTTTCAGTTTGAACTCTTCTCCGGACTCAGCAAACATTTTCCTGCAGTTACAGCTGAAAGTGAAGAAACTCTCTTTGCAATGATAACAACCTGAAGCTGTGATCCTGGACATCGTAATGAATGCAATTTTTAACTTCATCTTAGTCTTCATCAGTGACGAGCCAAACCTTGAAAAATGTGAGACCGTTGCATCTCCTGAAGAGTTGGAACAAGCTTGAGAAGCACTCGAGTGCATGAAGGAAGATTGCAGAGGTGTCTCTTTTTTCATTTCCCATTGTCCCAGCAGCCTGAACCCTCCCTTGGTTTCCATGGGTATAATCATCATTTCAGCGAGAGCTTTAAAGCAAGTGTCTGAATGTTTCTGATCCCGACTAAGGATTCTACAGCTTATTTAAACATTCATCATCTGCTGCTCATCCTGATCCAGGTCCCGAGAGAAACACCCAGACCACCCCAGCCACGTCCTCCCGCTCTGCTAGGAAAACGCTGAGATGTTCCCGAGACGGCACAGAGACAGAGCATCTCCAGCAGGTCCCGGATCTGCCCTGGGACCTCCTCTAAGCACACTTTGCCCATTTCACTTTACCTAACAAGATGCTGAACCACCTCAGCTGCTTCTTTTTGATGTAGAAGAGGAGCAGCTCTACTAAAGAGTGAGTTCTTCCCCTCGTTTCTGAGGTTAAACAATAAAAACACATTTGTTTGCACATAATCCTAAACTAAGAATCCCTTTTGGTGTGCTCAGATAGCTCATCAGTAATCAGTAATGCTTCCAGAAGGCCATCTTTAGTGCCAGGACTTTAACTGAAAAGATTTAATACACGGGCAGGACGGATACTCCTGTGGGTAAAGTGCAAGACTGATAACATCTCCTATCTAAATGTGATCTACAATCTGAGAATAAATGCCTGTTTCTTCGCCCTCCCTCGCCACAGCGGGACGATCAGGCTGCAGAGCCCAAACATCACCCAAACAAGATTTTTCATCAGTGGCAAAATGTTTCCCGATCTGACAAATCCTGGAGTCGATCGCTACACGCCGATGGCCGGCCAGCGCTGTGAATACAAATGTCCATCCCGCTGTCACTGTGGCAGGCCGGCCGCGGTGCTGAATCCTTTTTGGAACGATCTCAGGTCGCTCATTTCCACTGAGAAATACTTGAAATATGCCAAAGAAATATGTGGCAGCATGCATCTGCATCATGACAGTGGCCTGAGTTTGCCCCTGCAGCACATCCCTCCATCTCAAAGGTATACATACAGTATCTGACATTTCCCCTTTCATGGTGCTGATCGGTTCAACCAGGAAGGCTGAGTATGTGACAGATTTTCACTGCAGCTTTATGGAAACCAATAAATTCAAGAAAATGATGGGATCATCATAGCTGTGATGTGAAAATGAGTTGACATCGTCCTGAACTTTCCATTTGTGGTAACAGCACCAACAAACTTAGACCAGCAGGAACAAATGTTCTGTTTAAGGAAATGTGGTGAAACTAAACCAGCACCAAGCTGCAGGGACCCAGCCAGCCCATAGAGCAGGGATGTCAAACATAAGGCACGTGGGTCTGCCAAAGGGTCCGAGCCAACCTGCCAGACAGGAGGGCTTACATGGATCTGATGGGTTGGGCTGATGTCTTTAATAGGGCTTTGGAGCATGGCCGCTGAGGCGCCATTTTCGCAGGCCAAACAAAGGGCTAAAGGAGCGAAAGCATCAGCAATGGCTCGCACTTGCTGTGTTGTCGGTTGTAACATTAGATCGCAGGATCGGGATGGGAATAAGCTGGAAAATGGGCTCTCTTTTTATTCTTTCCCCACCTGGAAGCAACGTGAGGGAGCTCGTGTATCGGATGTTACCAAGAGAAGGCGTCTAGCCTGGATAGCAGCTGTGAGATGAGCTGATATCTCTACCAGCCACAGATATCTGTTGGTGCTCCAGACATTTTCATTAAGGTGAGATCTAAATAAGTTCATATCACTCTTTATAGCCTATTAGTTTTATTTTCTTATGGCCAACCTCTGGCTGTATCTTGGTCATATTACCCAGCAAAACCCAGTATGCAGGTTCATCTGTAACAGTCCTTGTGCCACGGATCCGCACTGTTGCTTCTACATTAAACAGAAGAGAAGCGACATGGCTGCAGGTCTCCACGACTCCGGCCATACAGCTGCAGTGGGCGGCTTCAACCTTCCCTGTGATGCTCACAGTGACCCATGGCTGCAATGCTGGTTCATTCAGTCTTTGAGAGTGCAGGACCTGAAACACACACAAAGTTCATTTAAAGACAAGAACTTTAATGAGCCAAGACTGATACAAATGTGTTTAATCTACTTTCAAATCCATTTATCACAAATATAGCAATGAACGTGTTTACAAAGTTAGCACATACATGTAATTTTTTAAAATCTTTTTATGTATCCATCTATACAACGCTGCATGTTATATCCTAAATCTGCCTGTTTGTTTTTTAAATCTGCCAGCAAAAAATGAACCTAAAGTATGTCATGCAAGGATATAATCACTTCAAGATGGAGAAAGCATAAAGTTCGACTTTAAGTGACAATTATGAATCATTTAATATGATAAGGAGATTCTGCAGGTCATTAATCAATGTATAAAACTAAAATCGAATGTATTTTTAGTGACACAGGACACAAACAGGGAAGCAAGCTGTGTAATTAGGATTATTTATAATAAATATGAATTAGTGCAATTTCTTTAACCATGGAGAAAAACTAAATCCTTCAGGACAATGTCACATCACTGAACTCACGATGTTATCCATCTAACAGAGCCTCCACATGTTCTCACCAGTGTTGGTCAAGTTACTTGGAAAAAGTAATCAGTAACTAATTACTGATTACTTCCCCCCAAAAGTAATCCTATTACTTTACTGATTACTTATTTTCAAAAGTAATTAGTTACATAGGCTACGTTCACACTGCAGGCGAAAGCGCATCAAATCCAATTTTTTTGACCCTCTGCGACCCATCTATCCGATCCTGGTGTGACAGTGTGAACGGCGCAAATCCGATATTTTCAAATCCGACCTGGGTCACTTTCGTATGTGGTCCTGAATCCGATACATATCCGATGTTTTAGAAAGCGACTGCTGTTTGATGGTCACGTCGCATTAAATCCGTCTTTTACGTCACTGACACAAGACAGACGCCAATTATCAGCGCTGGAGAAGACACCGCGAACGCTTCCTGGACATCCAGTGTAGATGTCCGTGAAACTGTTGGGAAGACAACGTTGGAGAAACGTGAACATTTTCTTTGTTCTGTATAATCTACAGATTCTGACAGAAATCTGCAGCTATCCTTTGCAGCACCGCTCCTCTAAAACAGCAATAAGGATCATTATTAGGTTATTTACATTATTATTACATTATCATTATTATGTCAATAACAAAATAACTTAAAGCAAAAACTGGGAATCGTAAAGTCCGAAGTCTTTATATTAAGGCCATCAGTCAAACATTGTTTGGTCTGGGTCTAAACTGAGCGCGTCGTGTGTGACGTCTTCTTTTGCGCATGCGGCCGCTTTGAGCGTTCACACTAGAGCGCGTTTGCTGTCGCATTTTATTTGTAGTGTGAACGAGCAGACAAAAAAATCGGATTTGATCAAAAAATCTGAATTGAGCTTTAAGACCTGCAGTGTGAACGCAGCCTTAGTTAAAAACATGATTTACAACCTGAATAGGTAATAAAGCAATAGATCTTTTTTTGTCACTTTTTACAGAATCAAACTCAAAGTAAGGTCAGTACTTACGCTTTAAACGCTGCACGCTCATACTCTCTGCCGCACTCGATATATTATCTATTGTTGATCTGCACACAACTGTTGCCACAAATGTCGCACTCGCTTATGTCATTGTCATGAGACACTCTCACAAAAAAATCACGGCTTTAGTAAGGCCGTAACGCAGCATGCTTACGGGAAAGTAACAGTAATCTAATTACCTTTTTTGCAATAGTAATCCCTTACTTTACCTGTTACTTGAAAACTTGAAAAAAATGCTTGCACTAATCTGAATGTTCGAAGGGAAATCAAACACGTTTTACAGCAGTACTCAAACTGACTTACCTTTGTTTGAATGAAGGCGAATTCACAACGTGGAGTCTAAAAATAGCCAAATCTTGTACCCAATCCTTGGTGAACTGGATGTGAGCCTCCAGACATTTATAACTGCAAAATTGGTTCGGCTTGTACACGCTGACTCCAGAGACAAGGTACGAGAATATATCAGGCTAAGTCAATAGCGGTAGGTCTTCGGGGTATCAATTCCACGGCCGTATTTCATACGGGTCCACATTTCCAACGCACGCTAATTTTTGCAAGTACCGTCTCTTTGCATTCGGACGCAATCTGTCTCTATAACGTCCGTTTTCTTTTGAGCTGCTTTTAAGCATGATTAGTAGCAATCTTCCTTCCAACACAGTGTGTTTGTTTTGATTCGTGGCCTGCTAAAATGGTGCCTCGCTCCCACAATGCATTGTAGCGTGACGTCAACTCCAAAGCCCTATAGCATAGACTGGAGGTATGTTTAAATTCTTTGTTCTCAGTGTGAATCAGTTCCTGCAGCGCCTCCACTGTCCGAACCTCAGAAACCCTCAGACCCGGCACCGCCTCCTCCAGCCTGGGTGGAGCCTCCAGAAGAAGCATCGACTATAACTTTGCATAACTCAGTGCTACATGCTGCGTTATGTTGGGCTGTTCAAACTGGGCCTTCACCTACATTACCTCAGCCATAGCTCACTTTGATTGCAAGTTCATGTCGTTGTTCTGCTCTCCAGACTTTGAGTCTGTGCTGGAACAGCAGTCAGTCTGAGGCGGCTCCAGTTCACAGCTTCCTGGGTTAAAAGGAGATTCTCAGTCATCCAGGTCATGGTAGTCTAAGGAGTACGAAAGAAACGATTGGACTTCTTCAAGTCATTTTGTTTCCAAGCTCCTTAGACCAGCGGTCCCCATCCTTTTTTGTGCCACAGTTTGATGTCAGACAATATTTTCACAGACCGGCCTTTAAGGTGTCGCGGATAAATACAAGAAAAAAAAAAAGATACGACCGAGACAAAAACTGTGTAATTCTGTAACTTTATTAGCAGCGTCCTCCTGAAATGCACCAGCAACACTGAGAGTAACGTCTGCCTCTCTGCCCCTTAATGCTCTCTGGTCGCTATGGTAACGTGTAAACATCTCTTTCAAAATAAGACACACAACTACAACACGGGAAAAGACCCAGGGAAACTGAGTTAACGATAAAAACCCTGAAAACCATAAATTTCACACCCGAGCCTCAACTCTCGCGCCCGGTACCAAACGGCTCACGGATGGTTCCGGTCCGTGGCCCGGGGGTTGGGAACCGCTGCCTTTGACCGTAGCAGCTAACAGGAAAATCACGCATAGCTTCATATATGATGCTTAGTTGCTATTGTACATTTTACACTATGGTTGCCCAGGTAACCCATATTATATATAACATGTCAAAGTTATCCTTCACTCTCATTGGTCGTTGCTTTAGTTGGGGAAAGTCTGGAGCTGGTCACTTTGTGTTGACGGCGGTTATTTCACCTGAACATCATCGACTTTAAACGCGTTTCTGGACGCCACGTTGCTGCTGGTCACTTCCTGTGTGGATGCCCAGTTACTTGTTCAGTGCACAGTTTCAGCAGAATTAGACCACAAATTGATCCTGGAGGTTTACCTCAAGGGCTACAAAACTTAGCAGCACATAGATTTATCTGATAGCCATCACTGGCATCGGTGCCTGCAGTTGGGAGGCTACAAGCTTTTGTCTTACTTTCAGATGAAATGCTAGAAAAATATTGTTTTGAACTAAATACTCCCTCGTATAATATAAAGTAGGAAAAGATGAACAATTATTCAAACAGTGAAACAGGAGCAAAGAGATGTGTTTGCAGATACTTTTCAGATTGCTCCGTTGGTGGTTGCAGACAACAGTGTGATGATCAAAAATCCACCTGTGTCCAGTATTAAAACACTGCTGGTCATTAATTAGAGAACGCTGTGTGAGAAAAACAGCGTGCACAACAAAGAGTCACAATGATGGCCCACATTAACGCTTTAACACAACAACACATCCGCTCGCGCTCTGTGTCGAGTCATTCTGTGAGGAACTGTAGAGATAATTAGGCTCGAGCCACTTATGGCCACTTATTAGAGATTTCTGCAGATTACTGTGCACAAACCGGTTCTGTGTAGTAATTAGGTCACGCTAATATTCAGCATTCAGGAACACAGCCAAGAAAAACACTGTGTTATTAAGCAGCAGCTGACCACTGTACTGTGTGAAATCCCATCCTTTAATCTGCCTCAATGTTTAAAAGCTTTCTCGCAGTGTAAACCTGAGCTGCAGCACAGCCCGGCCTCAGTGTGCCTCACACCTTCTCAGTCTCATGGATAGAAAACGTCTCATCTGAAGTGGAGTACATTTGTCATTTAGAAAGCTCTATCTTCATATTTTGGTTCCATATAAAGAAAGTTGTCGGTATAAGTCTGATGATTTCAGATTTGTTGATCCAGCCGTGACAAAGATGGTCCCTCTGAACTAATCAGTAAAAATGGAGTAGTCTGTGACTTTGCGCTCATCGAAACCAACCATCAAACTAATTCACACGCCGCGGTCTCAGCGCAGGCTCAGGACCACCTTTCATTTGTTGATCAGTGTTGCTGGACACAAATCACGAGTCCAGTTTTATTTTTAAAGCGCCAAATTACAACAACAAGGTCATATTATAATCTAATGATCACACCACAGACACACGTCACACACGTCACACACTTTAATTATTTAATTTGGTTCAGTTGAGATATTAAAACCGGGTCAGATTTAGATAAAGATCATAATATGAAAATACAACAGGAGCTTAGTCTGTTAAGGCTTTGTTTTCTCAGTTGCTATGGTGATGCCTCACTTCCTCTACATGAAATACGCACTTCTGACACAAAGTATACTCCTACTGCTGTACAGCCATCACTCATTTGTGCTCATTGACAGGAAACAGGTGGCAATGGAAGTTTAACCTCAGCGTCCTCAGTGGGAGTTCGTTTACATCCACCCATCGCTTTCCCACAGATGTGGAATTTCACTCTGACTTCATGAAAGGCTTTTTAAACATATAGAAAAGCTGAAGTGACATCATGTAGTACAGTTCATACATGTTTTAGCCTCCTGATGACTTCGGACTGACTCGTCTGAGGACGTCAGAGCTACAAATTGGACTTCTTTGCTTAAAAAACGATAAAAATTCAGCTTTAAAGAAACAGATGTTCACTGTGCTTTACTGTTTTGAATTATGTCTTCATGGTGTCCTGCTTTGTGTAATGACAAATGCAATTGTATTGTTTTTATTTCTTACTCAAAAGAACTCTGTATCTTTTTCTAAATGTGACCTTCACTGGCATTGATTTTCCCCCCACGCAGGAGCAGCCGGTGTTCAGTTTTGCAGGCCGATTTGTAAAGAGCTAAATAAAAGCTGTCAGTGGTCAGGCCTCGTTTTGATTAAGAGTTTTGCTGCCGAAGCTCAGGGAGGAATGAATATTTGATGTGAGAAACAAATCTAATAATAGATCAGTCAGGTAGGCACCCGGTGACCCCTGACCCACGCCTTTATGCGTGTGCACACCTGTAAACAGCTGCCGTCCAACATCTGTGCATGTGTCGTGTGCAGGCTCGCACTCCGGTGCACACGTCTTTGTGTGAGCAGAGGAAGAACGGGTAAGCAGGGAGGATTTGGGGCTTTTGGAAAAGCTAATGCAATGAAAAGCCACTTTGCCTTTTGTTTGCCTTGCATGACGGGGGACAGAGCGAGCCACAAGTGGGGCTTAACATTCCACTTGGCTGAAGGAGAGGAAGGCAGCTGGCACTGAGGAAAGGCCACACCGTGAATCTGTGGACACACCAAAAGGCCCGGATTGGGTTTCTGAGGCCACAAGGAATGCATGGGAACTAGAGTGGGGACAAGAGCGGGGGTGCACTCGCGGGGGGAGCTGGCTGAGCTTTGGGGCTGGGGAGGTTTTTTTCTTAACTCCTTTAGTGCTGTCCTGGGAAACAGCGAGGCCGCACAGACTCGTGTCAATCCTTCAAGAAACATTCAGCTCGTCTCAGGTGACCAAAACTCCTTAAGTCTTATTTTAACCACCACTGCAGGTGTTTAAAGAGTCCTGTTGTCATGAGTGGATCCTTGTTTTGCACATGAACCTCCACACCTGAGTGACCTAATACACATCGGCTGATCTACAGGTTATGGTTCACAGTGTGCTGTAATTCATGAATGAATACAGACGTTTGTTCATGACCAGCACTGTGCATGTCTGCTTATGTTTTCTTTGACATTTCTTGGTAAGATAAAGTCGCTGACATCATGATACTAACCCAGGTTGCTGATGTTAACCTGCTCGTTTAGTCTGATCTCGTTAACCCTCCTCTCTCCCTCACCTCCCAAAGATCGATCAAACTCAGAGGCTCCACTGAGACTTGAAAATAGTCTGAATTTTCAATAGAGTTTCAGTAAAATGGTCTGTTCTCAACAATACAGTTTAACGTCCAGGCGTGCATGAAGAAGAGGATTTAAGAGGTTCAGTTCATTTTCATTTCATTCCATTTATATAGCACCAGATCACAACAACAGGTGTCTCCAGGTAAAGACTCGACAATACAGAGAAAACTTCAACAATCAGACAATGTCCTCTGAGCAAGGACTTTGGCGACAGTGGGAAGGAAAAACTCTCTTTCAGCAGGAATAAAGCACAGGGCCATCTCGGTTGGATGGATGGATGGATGGATGGATGTATGGATGGATGGATGGTTGGATGTTGGATGGATGGATGGATGGATGGATGGATGGATGGATGGATGGATGGTTGGATGGTTGGATGGATGGATGGTTGGATGTTGGATGGATGGATGGATGGTTGGATGGATGGATGGTTGGATGGATGGATGGATGGATGGATGGATGGATGGATGGATGGATGGATGGATGGATGGATGTTGGATGGATGGATGGATGGATGGATGTTGGATTGATGGATGGATGGATGGATGGATGGATGGATGGATGGATGTTGGATGGATGGATGGTTGGATGGATGGATGGATGGATGGATGGATGGATGGTTGGATGGATGGATGGTTGGATGGATGGATGGATGGATGGATGGATGGATGGATGGATGGATGGATGGATGGATGGATGGATGCTGCAGGTAAGTAGTGCCAACGAGCACAGGCTGATTCAGATTAATTGTTGGTAATCTGTCTGCATTTATAAATGACCTGCTAACTTTTGCCACCCTGTCAGAGTGAGGGGTCAGGCAGTGCCAGTTAGCTGTATTTGTTTGGTTGCCCACCACCAGGTTAAGTTGCTGACCTCTGAGCAACCAGTTTGGTCTCCAAACTACTTTCATTCTGCTCTGAATAAGACTCAGTCCAGTCTCTGGGTAACCACTAATTTGTCCTATTTGCACAAGGGTTACCTTATTTTTACTCTTGTGTGCCTGAGGCGTAATATGTAGTGCTGAACTACACAAAATCCTGAAACAAGGCCCTCCTGCAACAACTACTTAAATGTAAAGGCTGTAAATGAATCCACAGTCTGTAGATAAAAGATGGATAAACCACATCCTCACCAAAACACAGAAACCTGCTGATGAGGTTTTGTTAGTCCTGTGGCAGATTTGAGGCAGAGATTTAAATTTCTGCTGTGTTCTGTTAGAAAATGTGTGACAGAAAAACGTGTTGGTTCTGATCGTCGTGGACCTCCTCGTTAAATAATGACGGACACGCCTGCAGCACTCGGGCATTTCGATGCTGCAGACACGCTACGACTGTGTGACTGTGTGTGCGTGAGATGAGAGGTAAACACAGAGCCGGCACAGCTCCCATCACAGCCTCAGAGCAGATTAATGGACCTCAGCCTTTTGTGTTAAGGCTGACGAATCCGCTTACACCACACACACACACACACACACACACACACACACACACACACACACACACACACACACACACACACAGATTGGGTTTACGCCTCTCCTGTCAGGCTCCTCCCAGCCTCTCCTTCTAATCTAATTTGTCCATCTTTCTGTCGGTCTGAACCATGACATATCATTTTAGTGAAGCGAGGGAGGAGATAAAGAAGGGAATTAAGAGCAAAAAGGTGAGCGAGAGCGAGAAACAAAGGGAAAGTGAGAGAGAGAGACTGCTTCCCATCGACTTACTGAGGTCGCTGAATGAAGGGAAGAAAACAAATTAGGGTGAGAACAGCAGAGGATAAAGAGGGACCCCATGTTGATTAGCTTGGACCAGCATGAATACAAATGAATGGAGTGTGGATTAGTATTGCACATGTAAATCTTTCAGAAAACCCTCTGGAACCTTCTCCCCTCTTATCTGAACTGTGGGAGGATTACTTGACGTGCAAACACTCTGAGCTCCACACTCTGTGCCTGGTCGTCATCTTCACGTCGACAAAGATGAAGGCTGAAAACATCGAGTGTATGCAGTCAGTTAAGGAGGAAGAAGAAGATGTCTTGTGTTGATTAACTTTGTCTGAGGTGGAGTTTTCTCAGTGTCCTCGCAGCAGCAGCAGTGCCTCTCCGTCCCCTGAGGAATCACTCAAGAAGTGCACATTGTGTAGTGGAAGCAGGAGGGGATACCCTGTATTGATTAGCTCAGACTAACATGAATACAAATGGAAGATTAATGGCTTAGCTTGAGGCATCCGAGTCCCACTGGAACTTTCTGGCCTCTCAGCTGCTCCATTATTAGTCTACAACACGGCTGAGCTGGATCAGCTGGATCCAGTTGTTGCTAAAACGTAGTAAAAATGTGTTCTGGTTTTCTAGTTTTCTCACATTTGGTGGAAAAGAAAAGATTTAGCCTTTTGTCACCAGTTTGGTCAAAGAAGTCCAGAACGAACTGACACGAGATTCAAATAGAGTCTGTTACACAGGCTGTATATAAAAGATGGACATCACCACCGTGATGTTGCCCATTACCCAAAATTACTTGAGTCCCGATTTGAAGCTTTTGATGATGTTACTCTGCCTGATACTTTGAGGACAATCACCTGCAGACCCACATAGCATGCCCCGCCCACTTCTTCATCATCTCCAAAATAAAATGCATTTTTTATTCAGTTAGACCTGGAAGCAGTGACTGACACCATAAACTCACCTGGAAACTGTTTATCAAGCTCAGTGATTGGCTGAATGCTGAACTGGTCTAGTATTATATTCTGATATATGAGTTTTGTGGTTTGCCTTCGTTATGATTTATTCCCTGAGTTTATGCCAGGTCTCTCTTGGAAATGAGATTTTTAATCTCAATGAGATTTTTTACCTGGATAAATAAAGGACTAATAAAAAAATAAAAAAAATAAATTTATGTGTCGCCCTCGTCAGTCTGCCGTGTCTTTGGTGTTTACGTTCACCTGCATGTCTCTCTCACCCTCTGTGTCTTAGGCCTGTTTCCTGTTTTATTTTGACAGTCTCGGGTTCCATGTTCAGTGTGTTTAGTTTTGCTTCCAGAGGTTGAGGCTGCGTTGTTCTCAACATCTGGGTTCCCTTTCGTTTATACAGGCTTTTGTTTCTGGCTGAGCTTAAACGGAGAGTTTCATGTGGATGTCTCGTGTACTTATGATATTACAATTACAACTTGTCGTTGTGTATGACTGACGAGCTGAACTTTGAAAGTGACGGCAAACTGACTGTGAGCTTCATGTTTAACTATGACTTCACTCCCACAGATACTGTAAATGCTGGAAGATGTGTGTGGGAGTGAATACATACATACTTACTTACATTCTGATCTCATGTGGTTTAGATCTGATAGACGGAAAGCTGCCGTTAGCAAAACGTGTCCTCGGGGTTAAAGAAAGCCAATAATGTGCGATCTTCCACATCAGCAGACGGTCCTCAGAAGCATCCTGCTGCGATGACCTGAAGATAGAAATGGTGCAAAATGAAAATATTTCTCTGCTCTAAAAGCCCATTATCTCAAACACAGAGTGGGCTGCAAGCTGCCACCATATGTCACATTAATTATCACCTGGACTCAAACTCTCACGTGCCTTTTCCTTCAGCCCACTCATGTAATTTCAGTAAATAAGAACTTTGATTTTTTTCATGCTTCACTCTTGAAATATGCTAATTACACACTGCTCTGCAGTTGCAGCATTACAAAGAAGATCTGGATTGGAACAATCTTTACCGTATTTATCACCAATAATCAGACCGCATCAACTGGACGAGTCAAACTGAGCGTGCTCGTGTTAAAATGCAGAGCTGCTGCGTGAAACATTTGTACCCCATGTGACCCCTTTATGTAACCGTATATGTGTGTGTGTGTGTGTGAGTCCTTTCTCTCAACCAAGGAATCAAGATGTAAATTATGGTGCACGGCAAGCGCAAACAGGAAATATGAGGAAGCTGCTGTTGCTCTCTCTGTAATATATCAGCATATGAATCAGAATAATAGATGGATTGTGGCCTGAGCCATTTGGGAGAGCGCTCGAGTGCTCTGCAATCAATGGACTCTAATTATACCTGTAAAGGTTGGCCGTTCGCTCCGTGCATCTCGCTCCGTTTGACGCTTACTCATTTTCTGATGTTTTTATCCAGCGACGTCCGTCTGTCTCGTTCCATCTGCCCGTCTCTCTGAATCCCATTCAATCAGGTTCGGGTTTCTGCTCACTTCCAGATTCTCCTCACCTGATGTGTTTGTCAAACAAAGCCAAAGTGATGTCAGCAGTTTGTTTTGGACTCAAGCTCCACATCTGCCTTTTGAGCCTCAACATGTCTTTTTTCTTTCTTTTGAGTTATCCACGACATCAGCTAATGCTGGCTAGCATCACACAGACACAAATACACAGCAAATCCAGCATGTCCAAATTAACACTGTCAGATTTGACTTCAACACTATTAAAGTGTCTATATGGGTCCACACCAGAGAGTGTTAATTTAACTCTTTTTGGAGAGTTGGTACGTTAACTCTGATTTAGTGTTAAACACCAAATCTGTCTGGAGTTGATAATTTAACACTTGGTGTTAAGAGTTTATATATTAACTCTCAAATAGTATTTTAGTTTAACTACGTAAGAGTTATCTTCTAATTCATTCTAAAAAGCAGGAATTTTACTGTTCTGACCTTCTAGAAATTTCTTTTGGAAATAAACATTTACTAAAAAGATGCAATGGTTTTTGAAAAACATTTATTCTGAACTGTGCACCACAATTTCAAAACATTTTCTGAAAGATGTAACAGTATACATGTTCTCACTTTCATTAGAATTTTGTTTATCAAAAGGTCTGAGCTGGTAAATGCAAATAACAGCATCTCATCACTTATTTCTTCAATACAATATGCATGTCCTTCATTCATCCCTTTGTGGAACTTCAACGCACTTCTGCTCTCCCCCATATTCCATCTTCACAAGCATATCCTGTGTGGAGATTGAATAAAAATTAGTTGACACTAATTAATGGCACAAATAATCCAGTAAACAATTGCAGCACAGTAAAAAAAAGGAATCCTCTTTGAGCCATTACTTGTGTAAAGTATTTTCCCAAAAGACAAAGACACAGGCAACAGGTAATACTGAACTAAATGTAAAACCTCAACCTTTTTCATTTTTACCTAAACCGTGTGCACAAAACTCTGGAGGGATCTATGCTAACGTAGAATCCAGTCAGGACGTCAGCTACTGCTGTTTGCTCGCTTTTTGTTTTTTTTTATGGGCGATCGTTTTCAGGCTTCAAGCAGCACCATTATACCAACATTTCACATTCTAGACATTGTTTTAGGTGTATTTGACCAAAAGTTTGACTGAAAATTCACATGCAAGCTTTTTTCAAGGCTGTGGTATTTGCCGCAAACAATACCTTTCAGTAGTGATGGCCCGCTTGAAGCTGACGCTCCGGAGCGTGTGTCGAAAAAAACAACACACTGGTTCAGAAGCACTGCGTCGAGGCTTGCTTCGTTTGGCAAAAGTCACGTGACCAGTGACGTCCGAAGCTTCATTACGCACGTAACTGCTTCGGTACCTGATTCAAACGGATATAAGGAAGTGAATCATCCACGGGATTCGTGGAGTGTGTTGATGGTGACAGATAGCGACGAGGTGATCATTCCACTGACAGATATGGAGCCAGCGAGGAAGAGAGGACGTTCTGGCGTGTGGGAATATTTTGAGTTGATTTTGCTCAATTCATTTTATCTGCCGAAGTGAAAAACTTGAAATGTCCAAAATCATGTTTTCATAATGTAAATATCATTACAGCATATGACTTTAGCAACACTTCCATGTGAATTAAAGCTAATGAAGACTACAAAAATGTATTTGACACTATACGTACATTACATTGCTACAGTTTAGAAAATCATTTTGTTTATTGTTTTTAGTCTGCAGGACCCAGGAATACCTGCATATCTACCAACTTGCAGTGTAGTTCCTGCACTCCACAGCCTCTTCTGTTCCATGCAAGTGGATTTTCTCCAGGGCAGGAGAAACTATTTCTAAGAAAAGAAACAGACTCAGCCAGCGCACAGTAACACTAATCCTCTTGTTAACTGTAAATAACAAAAGGGCTACCTTACATTGATCATGTTTTTACTTTGCAAGTTCTTGATTAGGGGTGGGTTTTGATTATCGCTTTTCTGATTACAATCCATGCTAAATTGAATAAAGTGATATTGATTCATTACAATCCCGTGTCGATTTGTAAATTAACGTTATTATGCCTGAAACGCCAGCATCTCAGGTTAAACCTCACAACATGTCGTCAAACACCATGCAGCTAAAACAGTAACTGGGAGCAGGTTTACGGATTCTGCATACAAACGTGAACACAGAGCGCGGACCCGACGCGTCAGAGTCAGATTTTGGTGCGTCGTCGGGTCCGCGCTGTGTTTGCCTCTTTTTTCTTCGCTGGCTTCTGCAGCTGCAGGTTTCATAACTCTCTGTTTACATCTCTAATTAAGTCTCACATGTGTCAGCTTTCTTTTAATAGATACGAAATTATGGATATATACTGTTAAATGATCAGACTTGTAATATTTCTGACTGAGGCAAAACTTTCCAGATTCCAATCAAATTGAATCGGATCCTGTATCGAATCAAAATGATTCTACAAATCAGTGACGATGCAGCCGTACTCAGCTTCCTAAGCATTTTCCCTTTCCAGTTCACAATCAATCCCACCCCTAGGTCAAAAATATGTATAGGACAATTGGCCTCATCTAATATTTTGTATGAACCTGTCCAGCTGTCCAGTGATTAAACGACAAGTAGATGGAGGCAGGACTTCACAGCAGGAGCATACTGCATAATGTGCTGTGCATTCTCATATGTATATTATATATATTGCTCACTTATTGTATTTACCAACATCAAGGAGTTATGAGCAAAGAAAGGCCACACCATAGTGCATGTTTAAATAGGGAAAGTTTATTGATCAAAATGTATTACGCAAATACGCATTACATTTTTTCAGCCCCCCAATCGAGAAAACAAAACCAATTACATGTTCAAAGCAACGGAACGGTGGCCCAATATCGGAGAGGACTCCACTCTTGAGTGAGCAGTGATAATTGAGCAGTCCGTTTTATTTTGCAGATTCAAGCTGCTCTTCAAAATATTCGCCACCAGATGTCACCGGAGAGGACTGTGTTGAAAAGCTTCGAGTAATGAACCGTTTTTCAATACAAGCTTCAGTGCTTCGGAAAGCTTCATTTGGCCATCACTACCTTTCAGCTAGCTAAAACAGAATATTATGCTATCAGCGAGCAACATGGCTAATGCCTTTCACACAGCTTTGTCTCAACTCCAAAGAGCCACAGAAGTAAAAGCTCATGATAATAATTGAAACAATCTTTGAAAAAATGACTTACCAAGCATGGCAAACAACTCAAATATGTAGAGCAAAATGTTCTGAAACGGCTTCACTTCAGCTTCGATTGGAGCCGTGCTGGGGGCGGAGTCTGTGAATGTACTCTGTTGGTGTCATAGCCCCTGTAGGAGTTCAGAGTTAAGAGGTCAAGAGTTAATGTTTCCATTGTAACACCTCAAGATTTGACAGAGAAACACTCATTTTTAACACTCGATTTTAACTACTATCATTTTACACCTCAGAGTTACATTAAAAGAATGTGACTCTGCTTAGAGTAAAATTAACTCTACTTTTGCAAGAAGACTATTAACACCAAAACATTTAACACTTTTGAAGTTGCTGTGTACCTGCTGATTAGAGCTAATTATGACCAGTGTTGGTCAAGTTACTTGAAAAAAGTAATCACTAACTAATTACTGATTACTTCCCCCAAAAAGTAATCCCATTACTTTACTGATTACTTATTTTTAAAAGTAATTAACTACTTAGTTACTTAGTTATTTTTTAAAAACACGATTTGCAACCTGAATAGGTGATAAAGCGATAGATCTTTCAGCCCAATTCTACTTTTTCTGCATAATCCATCATACAAAATGTAATCAGATGGAAAAGTCTCTTTTTAAAACTTGTTTTATTAGTTTTAATCTTTTAAGGCAAGGCAAGTTTATTTGTACAGCACAATTCAACAACAAGGTGATTCAAAATTGATTAAAACAAGCAAACTAACTAACTAAATAACAAACAAACAAACAAACAAACAAACAAACAAACAAACAAACAAACAAAACAGTATGTAAAAAAAAAAAATCAAAACAGATAAAATCAGATAAAATCAGTAGTTAAAATGTAAGTTTTGAAATTTAAGCTTAAAAGTGTGGATTTGGTGCTTTATTCAAATGCAGCTGAGAACAGGTGAGTCTTCAACCTGGATGTAAATAAACTGAGTGTTTCAGCTGATCTGAGGCTTTCTGGGAGTTTGTTCCAGATATAAGGAGCATAAAAGCTGAATGCAGCTTCTCCGTGTCTGGTTCTGACTCTGGGAACTGATAAAAGACCGGATCCAGATGACCTGAGGGATCTGGAAGGTTCATACTGGGTCAGGAGGTCACTGATGTATTTTGGTCCTAAACCATTCAGAGCTTTATAGGCCAGCATCAGAACTTTAAAGTCTATCCTCTGACGGACAGGCAGCCAGTGTAAAGACCTCAGAGCTGGACTGATGTGGTCCACTTTTTTGGTCTTAGTGAGGACTCGAGCAGCAGAGTTCTGAATGAGCTGTAGTTGTCTGACTGATTTTTTAGGTAGACCTGTAAAGATGCTGTTACAGTAATCAAGCCTACTAAAGATGAATGCATGGACTAGTTTTTCCAGGTCCTGTTGAGACATCAGATCTTTTATCCTTGAAATATTCTTGAGGTGATAGTAAGCTGACTTTGTTATTGTCTTAATGTGTTTTTCTAAGTTTAGGTCTGCATCCATCACTACACCCAAATTTCTCGCCTGGTTTGTGGTTTTTAGATGTATAGATTGAAGTTCTCTGGTGACCTGTAATCGTTTTTCTTTGGTGCCAAAGACTATTACCTCAGTTTTGTTTTTGTTTAGCTGGAGAAAATTGTGGCACAACCAGTCATTGATTTCCTCAATGCATTTACCAAGAGCCTGTACAGGGCCTCGGTCTCCTGGTGACATTGTGATATATATTTGTGTGTCATCTGCATAGCTGTGGTAGTTTATTTTGTTGTTCTTTATAATCTTTAACTTTATGCATCAAGCAAAAATTTAATTATCTGCAACATTCTCTGACTGGAAGAAATTAGTTTAACATTTAAACCTATTTTCTGCACATCCCAGCACATAAAATAAAATATTTTGTGTTTACACTCAGTCTTTCAAATAGATGCAAGTAAAACACAGCCGAAAATAAATAAAGTCAAAGACTCAGCGGTCCTGTTGCTCTATTTTCACCTGTAAAGCAGGAGTGGGGTAGGCGGAGGGTTACCCTGGTGCAGGTGTGCAGCGGTCAGTTGAAGAATCCGTGAGTTTCTCTGTGAGGTTCCCATTACGTCGTAGCTACTCAGTGCTTGTTTAGTTTTCTTCCCACGCACAGCGGACACTAATGTTTTTGTCACTTTTTATGGAATCAAACTCAAAGTAAGGTCAGTACTTCCACGCTTTAAACGCTGCACGCTCATACTCTCTCTGCACTCGATATATGATCCATTGTTGATCTGCACACAGCTGTTGTCACGAACGTCGCACTCGCTTACGTCACTGTCGTGAGATACTCGCAGGAAAATCACGGTTTTAGTAACGCAGTAACGCAGCGTTCCTACGGGAAAGTATAATCTAATTACCGTTTTTGCAATAGTAATCCCTTACTTTACTCATTACTTGAAAAAAGTAATCAGATTACAGTAACGCGTTACTTCCCATCTCTGATTATGACTTCCAAATAAAAGTTCACTCAGCAAAACTGGAGCTCAGACTTCCTTTATGCTGCAGTCACACTAAAGAAAACAGTGGTCGGAGACCTGCAGGATGAGCAAAGTTTGACCTTTTGATCCTGTTACCTTTGACATGTTCACGTGAAGGACGGCGACGAGCTCTTCAAACCGATGTTTGTGCACCAAGATGAATAAAATGCCAATCAGATGGAGTCAGTCTGCAACTCAGTGTCGAGCTGAGATATGCAATTTGTGTGTGATTATACAACAATTAAGTTTTGCAGACTACATACACAGACATGTACATAAATCCGAGCCACAGGGTGGCTCACAGATTAACACTTCAATCTGCTGCAGATGGTCCTCTGCACAGAGGGGTTACCACACCAGGGCAGGTCCTCACATCATATAAATTCAGTGGAGTAAATCAAACATTTAATGGTATTAAAATGTGGCATTCATCCTATCATGTGTGCTGTTAGATGAAACTTTTATTCTTATACATGAATCCAGTTCAGCTTTATGTATTCATACAGCACCAGCATCACATCAGCAGTTGCCTCAAGGTTCCTTGTATTGTAAAGTAAAGATCCTGCAGTAATACTGAAATGAATAAACTGTTCTTCCTCCTCCAGCTTCGTTTTATCTGCAAACATTAATTAAACATGCGTGGTAAGCTGTAAACGTTCATATGAGTGAATCTGCCAGTTTTAATTAACTGTATATGCTGTAGAACACCTACATCTCCACAAAGAGCTCTCAGGAAGACGAAGCTTCTGCAGATGCTGACGTCTGCGTGGACGTGGAGGAGCCCGGGCTGAACGCTTTCGCACAGTTTGCCTCGCCGTAGACGTGAAACTTGACAGAAGCTTTGTTAATATTGACTTTCTCAGAGTTTCTTTCACTGGAAGGATCATCGGTGCGTTGGAAGATGAGCCGTGTGCCGCTCCCAGCTCCTCCCACACCAACTGCTGCTGCTTTAGTTTGTTGTTCCCAACGTCACGTTTCATTATTTGCTTTATTTCTCTGTGCATCGATGTTTGTTTGCTTCGCTGCTTCTCTTCTGCTAATGCTCACGTGATGAAGCAGATTAATGTTTTACATGCTTTAGATAAAGATGCCATACAGCTCGGCAAAACTCTGTGATCACATCTCATTGCTGATACCTGAAATGTTTAAAGCTGGATTAATTTTGGCCACTAGGAAGCAGAGAAACTCTGACAGAGAGAAAGAAATGCCAACTTAAATAAAACCTTTCCTAAACGTACTCAAACCAATTTAAATAAGTGAGAAAAGTACTGCTCTCAGTTTCTCTGCTTCATCCACAAACACACGCTGACTGTCTCCCACATACCCACGCACAATAAGGATGCAGTGTCTTGCGAGTGTTAAGCCTCCTTGCACCTGTTACTACTGATACGAAGCACTGTTAGCCAAGCTGTTCACACCCGTGCCATCACTACTCTCTCTGTGTGCGAGACAACGGCATTCCTCACACGGGCTCTTGAAAAATGTGGCAATTATACTAATACTCTGATATAAATATTCTGACTTTGAAAAAGAAAACAGAACGCAGATGTTCGGCGTGATGGAAGGAAACAAAGAGCTGAAACAGGACAAACTGCAAGCACTTAAAAAGAAGCTAAAGGGGAGACGGATCAAGAGGAAAATGGAGGTGCATTAGAGAGATGATTCTGTCATGAAGAGGAAACGAGCACCATCTGTGGTTTGTTCCATCTGATAAAGCAGCAGGAAGCTCCTGACGTTAACACCGTGCCCCTCGCCTAACCTTTATTTAATCCAACACCGCAACAGTGACGAATAAAGTTGAAGCACAGATGCCAACATCCACCTTAATTGAGGTGGAAGCCGTTGGAGGTGGAAAGAATACTTCAAGGAATCTCCAGGGATTCTGGGAATGCAGGCGATGAGTCACCCATCACCGGGGGTGACGTTGCTGACGGAGTTAACAGCACTCTGGTGGCCGGGCTGCTGGGGTGGATGTTGTGGAGCTGTGTTTGCCAACATGAGAACATCTGTGACATCGTGTGGAAATCGTGCGCTCCACCTGGATGGACCACACTCCTCAGCCTCCCTGGGAAGGTCTCCATCAGAGTCCATCCACCAGCTGAAGCTCTGATTGAGGAGAACGAGTCAGTTTTCATCCTCTCTTTATCTCAGCGGTCTGCAGAAAGCAGAGACGAGATCCCGAGCCCACTGACCCACACGTCTCCAGGTGCACAGATGATGTGGTTTCATCAGAGGCAGTTTGCAGACACACGTGAAGCAGCTGCTCGTACGTCCTGGTGACGAGCGCACTGGAAGAGCTCAGAACTGTGCTCATCCACGTCGAAAGGACGCAGGCGAGGTGGATGCCTCTGAGAAAGAAGCCGTCTAACTTCAACACCACCCAGTTTGTTTTTCTCTGAGAGATTGAGTGCATCGCAGAGGCTGCAGCTCAGCGCTTCATTATTCCTTCAATAAATTATTACTAAGACAACAAAATGATTTCTGCATTTGCTTTCTGGAATCTGTAATAATTGATGTTCTTAATTGATGTTGAAGCAACAAATGACTCATTTATTTCTTAGTATTTTTGTTCCTTCAGTTTAAATGTCAGATTCTGTCAGTGTCTGTGGCAGAAACACACATGCATTATTTGCACACGTGGTGAGAAGTGAAATTCAGCGCTCAGTATGAAGTAAATAATGCAAATATTTAATCAGTGCAAGTATGATAATCTGAGAGGTACGAAGAAGCAAATTTGAGAATCGCCCGCCGGCGTCACAGTAAACGCCCTCTGTAGCCCTCTGTCCATGAGGAACAAATGCAACTTACTCTGCACCGATTATTGCATGAGATCATGAGCTCCCTTATTCACGCCAGGTGTTTGATTTAGCAGTTTTTATGCCGGATGCTCTTCCCCACACGACCCCAGAGGTCATTTTGTGTTTACATGTTGAATAACTGACAGCTTTTCTGTCTAGTCTTGAAATATAAAGCTGATGTCAGAGATTAGAGCTCAGGTTGCTCTGAAGCATCGCCTGGACGTCCTTTTTGTTTGAGAATTCTTGCATATCGTCCTTTTAAAAAAGCTTCTATCTAAAAACAGATACATCTAGCAGAATGATCAGGTATCCACAAACACACATAACCACACAAAGTCTATACAAGAAGAGCTAAATTGTCAGGGCTCTGTGTGCGGGCAGCTGGAGATGTGGATCCAAGTGCAGGACTCTGAGACAGAAATATAAGTGAAAACCTCAGCTTTATTGCTGGCACCAACAAAACAGAAACCAAACATGACACCACTAACTGGCTCACACAGACAGGATCTGCAGGTACAACACCACACCAAGCACAGGAAAACACAGGGCTTAAATACACAGGGTAGTAATGAGGGAATGGGCAACAGAAGGGAGACACAGCTGGGAGAGATCAGGGCTAACGAGACGGGGGAACCAAGCTGCACACACTAACATAAGACAAAGACTTTCACAATAAAACAGGAAACAAGAAACTAAACAAAGATGCAGACACGACACAGAGACAGACTAGACACTTAACACAAACTGCAATACACATGAGAACCCAAAACCTAAGAACTGATACCTCACCAAGAATAACTGAAACAGATCTATAATGATAATAATAATAAACAAAGCACCAGAACATCAGAAAATAATCCATAAACCAAAATATAAGAAACTCAAAATGCTGGGCCAACACTGACCCAGAACCATGACATAAATGAAACTAAATTCAGGGCAATCCTGTTAGTGGCTGCTTGGAGAAAGTGACAAGATTTGTAGGACTTCACAGTAAGTCCTGAAAATGTGTTCCTGTAACTTGATTCAGCTTTCAGCTGAACTTCTCGTCCTCTTGGCTGCCACGAGGATTCACATTCATGCCATGGACACAAGCTAAAATAACACTGTGTGTTTGGTGTGAAAGCAACATAATAAAGTCAAGGAAACACCACAAACCCCGACCTCTCACTTTACTTTCATGGTGTCGTGGAAAACTCACACTCCTTCAATGTCCACAAACTTAAATGTAGTTACTGGGATTTTATGTGACAGACAAACACAAACTAGTGTAAAATTGCAAAGTGGAAGCAAAATGATTCTTTTACAAAGAAAAGTCTGAAAAGTGTAGCAAACTTTTGTTTTCACCCCCCTGAGTGAACTCTACTGTAACCAGCTGCCTTCAGAAGTCACCTCATCAGTAAATAGAGCCGAGCTGTGTGAACCATGTCTCAGTACACATCCAGCTCTTCTGTGAAGGCCTCAGAGGTTTGTTAGAGAGCATTAAAGAACAAACAGCAAAACCGAGGGAGGAAAATGACACGTGGTGCTATCATGGAGGAACACAGCAGAGGTCAGAGGTCAGAGAGAACGCCGTGGAAGCTGAAAGGACAGGTAGGTTACACAAACACAGCTCTGTTCAGTCCATCGTCCCAACATAGAGAGACGACACAGAAGGAAGGTGCTCTGGTCATATCAGACCAAAACATGTCAAATGGAAACCTCTCATTGCCCATCAACCTGAACCAAGGTTATTGTCGTTAACGAAAACTAACGAAATAACGAAAACTAGAAGTGAAAAAACATTTCCGTTAACGGAAATAAAAATAAAAACAAAAAGCTGTAATGAGTGTTCACAAAACTAACTAAAATTAACTGAATTTATAGCAAAAATGTGTTTAGTTTCATTGATGTGTGCGTGTCCTACAATAGTCGAGGGTGAAAATGAAGTTTAGTTTCCAGATTTTTTCTTGCTGTGTCTCATTATGCCAGCAGGTGGCAGCACGTTAGTCGAGTCGTCTGTGTTGCTGCTCCGTCCACGCCAGAATCATGTCAGGAGAAAGCGCCAATTTGGGATTACTTTGAATATGACTGTGTTTTGGATAAAGCAAGTGTCTTGTAGTGGAAAGAGACAAATTATGAGGGACATTTCTAAAGGGAAAAAATCCCACAAACCTTAAAGTGCGCTTGAAAAGCTCACACAAGAAGGCTAACCTAGCTTACCTTGAGAAGGGAGCACACTCAACCCTCATCCCAGAAACAGAAGCTAACCCAGGCAAGACAGCGTGATGCATCCCGAGACAACAGGACGGGGACATCTACACAACTGTGTGAGTCAATTGGCTTCAAAGAGTTTATCAATTCACTTGAACCAAAATTACGAACACCCGGTGCTGCAAGACTTATAGTCTCATTGGGGCCAAGATATACATTTTATAGTTGCCTGGTATCAATGGTTGTTCATCTGCCTTTATTTATGTATTTATTTATTTATTTAAAGAACCCATAGGTGGGAATGTGAGTTGTCTGTCTCTGCGTGTTAGCCCTGCAGCAGACAGGCGACCTGTGCAGGGTGCAGTATGGTAGCTGGAATAGCAACATACCCAAGGATGAGCAGAAGAGAATGACTGCTATGATGACACTGGGATTTTGTTACACTTAATTATTGCAAACACAACTAAAACTATAACTGAAACTAATCAAAACTAAACTGAAACTAAGGAGTTTCAAAAAAATAAAAACTAAACTAGCAAACAAATGATAAAAACTAATTAAAACTGATATAAAATTGAAAATCTGAAGTCAAAACTAAATAAAAATAAAAACTAATGAAAATTGCAAAACTATTAAAACCCTGACCTGAACACGCCGTCCCATCCTGAAACACGGTGGTGGTGCCATCATGTCGTGGCAGAGATGGAACTACATACAGGGCCAGGGTGAAGCAGAGCTACAACGGAGTGGTCTCATGTGTTGACCCAGTCAGAGTCCAGATCTAAATCCTGCTGAGAATCTGAGGCGAGACTTGCAGACGCTCTCCATCCAGTCTGACTGCACTGGAGCTATTTTATGTTGCAGTCTGTGCAAAGCTGGAGACACATCCCAACAGACTGCACCTGCAGTGAAAGTGTTGGGTTTGAACACAAACGCACGCCACACTTTTAATTTGAACACTTTGTATAATTTTTCCTCCACTTCACAATTATGTGCTGCTTTGTGTTGGTCTCAGATAAAAGCCCAATCAGATGCATTTAAATTTGTGGTTGTAACGTGGGCGGTATGAAGACTGTCAAGGGACTGTATGTTAATGAAGTTAATGAACTGACGATCAGTGAATAAATACAGACATGAAAAAAAGAGAAAAGGACGTAAAACAGCCAGAAAGACTTCAGAGACGTGAGCTGGAGGAGCCGACAGAGCGTGAGGACGATTTGTGTTGTAGGAAGATCAGCTCCACCGCAGCAGCTGCTCACCTTCCACTCATAAACAAAGACAAGCCTGCGACGGGTCATCATGTGACATCCACCACGTGAGCGTCACATTTGGGAGGCTTTTAGAAGATCTGCATCAACTTGAAGTGTGAAGTGCTCTCTGATGTTTGGAGTGTGAGAGGAGCACTCGAGCGTGGATAAAACCAGCGAACACAAAGATCTCTGCAGATGATTAAAACGGTTTCCAACCACACAGAAAACACACTCATCACTTCACTGCAAAACGACCGTGGAGGCAACGACCCCATTCACACTTTTCCTTTTAAGTAGCTCACATCTACAGTTGTTGATTTAATACAGCTGTTTTTAATTCTCTGTGTACAATCAGAGATGCCAGATTTTTATCCACATTACCACGGTCAAAATTCAAAAGGTTTCAGGATGTATTTCTGAGTACTGACCCAGAATCCAGTCACTGAAACACCGGGGCAAAGCACACATGGTCTAAGTAGAAGTACAGATACGGATATTTGGGATTCAGCTCTTCTAATAGTGAAAAGGTACATCCTCTGAGAAGTACTCAGATTACTCAAAATAAGAAGGTAAAAAGTAGCTGAGGGAGGAAGTCTCTAACACCTGTTTCTGTGCAGAGGAAACTGAAAGTTGTTGCATTAATATACTAATGAAATCATAGTAATAAACAGGAACATAAACTTTAATAGTATTCAGCTGTAACACCTGTTATAATGAACATTTTCTGTGAGTTCAGACACTGATGAGCTGAGCTGGAGCTGCTCAGATATCAGCTGACGAGCTTTTATGTGTGTCTGCTACGCACTATAAAGCTGACGTAAAGCTGGAATTCAGTGAGCAACTGCAGCCAAAATTCAAACTGATGTCTGCTGCCCTCCACGTAACCTTGCACTGTCCATAAACGCCACACCTGCTCTGCACGTGTCCAACACAGAGCTTCATGCTGCCCTCTTTCTGCCATCTCTGAGTGAAAATTCCCTCAAATGTCAAACGACGAGTCAGTTTACAAAACGAACCAGACCAGAGGTCAGTGCTGAAGTGCCAACAACTGCAGTTCCTCTACTGTCCAGCAGAGGCTCCAGTCAGTCCCCACAGACTCCCATGTTCAAACTTTACAGCAGAGATAAACACATTCACAGCCCGAAACACAAACTGTTTGGTCTCGATAGCAAATTTACTCCTTCATAATTCATTGTATCAAGTGTAGTTTGCATTATTAGGGGGCTGGCCTCTGACTGACGGGGAGATGGTGACATAGGTGGCTGTAGCAGCCAGCTGTGTCGATCAACTACTTGTCCAGAGGTTGTTCCCAACATCTGGGTTCCCTTGCTTTTAATTCAGGTTGTTGTTTTTCATCCCTGAGAATTTCTGTGGATATCTCGTGTACTTGTGAAATTAGCAGGGCTCAAAAATAATAACAAAGCACTAAAATGCAACTCGTTTATCTGCAGCTTCTAGCTGTGTATGACTTAATTAAATATACTGAGGTCATTGTGGAAAGTAAATGAGCTGATTTCTAAATAAGCTGCAGCTGCTAGCTTCACCTGAACTGGACCCTGTTGGACCCTGTTGCTGCTGGAGCCTTTTAGAGCGTTTAGTACAATTATCTGACCAATAATGTGGCTGCTGTGAGTCCAAGTCTGCAGTCCACTTCTAGTGAGTGTAATTCTAGGACTCTGATTGGATGCTGCTAATTAGCAGATAAATGTCTGATCGTCCCATACAGTCTGTGAATAGATTATTTAGTTTTAGAGGGATTCAAAGACCATCGCAGACTCAGCTGTTACTCTGTATAACATTTAATTATTATATAGAACGAGTGGGTCAGCATGAAACTTTGCTCCAGCAGCGGGGCCAGGCTGTGACTCAGCCAGCTTCACTTGGTCCTTGATCGCCTAATGCAAAGGTTTTTCTGCATTTGTTAATTTTTACATGACGAGAATGTGACTAACTCCGCGGTGACTAACCGTTCAGGCCCACACTTTGTCCAATAGGTGTTTTATAACCACCTGCTCGAGCCGAGCTCTGCAGCGCGTCGGTAAGGACGCGCTGCTGACAGCTCAACAGCAGCAGGGGCGGTTATAATGGCACATTTAAAGAGCATGAATGAATTTTATTGTATCAAAGTTGCACTCCAGACAAAGGCGCACCGACTTTTACAGAAACTTTGAACGAGCCGTACACATTAGCGTCTTTCCCGGCTCCCTCACCATCTGCCTCGTCTCGCTCCTTCCCTCGTTGCCTGTCTCGGAGGCAGAGCCAACGTTTTCCCTCCTCTACAAACCACCGTGCAGGCTGACAGAAAGGCTGACACACCATCTCCAGTATCTTGACACTCCCTAGTCTCCATATTCCTGCGTGTCAGCACATCTTCAGTTCCCTCTCTGCCGCCTTCCTCTCCAAAAAGAGTGAATTATCAAAGCGTGAGACACTGATTCCTGCTTATCACCAACAACGAGGACGGCTTTGTTTGAGACAACCAGCAGAGCAAATGCTGTCACTTAGACTACATCTGCTCACAGTTTCCAGCACATGTATTCCCCATGTTGAGCTTAAATGTATAAATCTTTACTTACGCGCTGCACAGACTTCCTCAGACGCAGGCAGACTTGAAGGAAATCTCAGATACTTTGATTCCTGAGTAGAAGTCAAAGTTTTAGAGAAACAACATAAAAATATATATTCATTACATTCAAACTGAGCTCGATTTCTGAATCTCTGAGAACCTGCAGAGTGAAGCTTTCAGTGAAATCATGTTTGGCACCTTCTCACTGCAGACAAAAGCTTGGGCATAATTAAAAACATTAGTAAAAGCCTCATTTTTGTGCCAGCGCCTCGTATTCAGTTTCAAATGGCTGCTGTGAAAAGGAAAATTCACTCTGCCATTTTCAGGCTTGTAATCCAACAACAGCTGATCCATGTGATTCATTTAGGAGTGACTGATTGTGAAGCCAACGGCAGGAAAGTTCTACATCCAGATACTGAACTCATAGTTTGCTTTTTATGCTTAATTTCCACAGACTTTTACTTTTCACACCATTAAGAAGTGAAAGGTTTTTGTCTTGTTTCTGAGGCAACGCGACCTCAGACCTGCTGTAAATGGTGAAAAGTCATGTTTGCTAACCTCTGTGAGGTGGTGCAGAGGGTCACCTGTGACCGCGAGCTGTGGGCAGACAGAGGCAGAAAGAAGGACTTTCTGCCCAGTCTGTAGTGTCACCTGCGTTTGGATGTAGTCGTGCTTGCCCCCTGGTTGATTAAACTGTTCTAGTGGAGGTTTGTGTTGAGGGTCTCTCACAGACAAACACCATAATAAGACAGGAAGAAGTCGCTGAAAAGCCCAGAGGCTGCATTAGTTTGTAAAAACTGATCTTAAACACACGCTGCACGAGAAAAGTGATGATAAAAAGCTGACGAGGCCGATTCTTTTAGGGGTTTGATATCTCATCACCAGTGTTGGTCAAGTTACTTGAAAAAAGTAATCAGTAACTAATTACTGATTACTTCCCCAAAAAAGTAATCCTGTTACTTTACTGATTACTTATTTTCAAAGGTAATTAATTACTTAGTTACTTAGTTACTTTTTAAAAACACGATTTACAACCTGAAGAGGTGATAAAGCGATAGATCTTTCAGCCCAATTCTACTTTTTCTACATAATCCATCATACAAAATGTAATCAAATGGAAAAGTCTCTTTTTAAAACTTTTTTAAATTACTTTTAATCTTTTAACTTTATGCATCAAGCAAAAATTTAATTATATGCAACATTCTCTGACTGGAAGAAATTAGTTTAATATTTAAACCTATTTTCTGCACATTCCAGCTCATAAAATAAAATATTTTTTGTGTTTACACTCAGTCTTTCAAATAGATGCAAGTAAAACACAGCAGAACATAAATAAAGTCAAAGACTCAGCGGTCCTGTTGCTCTATTTTCACCTGTAAAGCAGGAGTGGGGCAGGCGGAGGTTTACCCTGGTGCAGGTGTGCCGCGGTCAGTGGAAGAATCCGTGAGTTTCTCTGTGAGTTTCCCATTATGTCGTAGCTACTCGGTGCTTGTTGGAAGTTTAGGGGTTTTTTTCGCTGTAAAAAGAAGTTTTCTTCCCACGCACAGCGGACACTAATGTTTTTGTCACTTTTTATGGAATCAAACTCAAAGTAAGGTCAGTACTTCCACACTTTAAACGCTGCACGCTCATACTCTCTCTGCACTCGATATATGATCCATTGTTGATCTGCACACAGCTGTTGTGAACGGTGCACTCGCTTACGTCACTGTCATGAGACATTCTCGCAAAAAATCACGGTTTTAGTAACGCAGTAACGCAGAGTTCCTACGGGAAAGTAACGGTAATCTAATTACCGTTTTTGCAATAGTAATCCCTTACTTTACTCGTTACTTGAAAAAAGTAATCAGATTACAGTAACGCATTACAAGTAACGCGTTACTGCCCATCTCTGCTCATCACACAACAGCATCAGGACCGGTCTGTTATGAAGTCGGAGTTGTGATTAGACTTTAAGTGAGATGGAGCTTGTTAAACGTGTTGTCTGGTCTGCAACAAGTTTTTATTGCAGCACGGTGAGGATCCCGCCCAGGCCTGAAAAGGTCAGACGTCTTACACGTTCTTACACTGCTGCAAACCGGAGTCAGCATCCTTCATTACCACCCACTTTAAAACTCATCCAGCGTTTTTCTGATTCGAGGACAGAAAGATGTTTAAAAAGCAACATTCAGCCGCCTGCTAATTAGAAAATGTCAGATTTGCATTTAATGAGCAGAAAATAACAAAAAAGCGCAACGTTCCTGCTGCAGCGCCGTCATGGATTACCATTCAGAGTTACATCTGCAGGCATTAAATGACAGTTTTCAGATTTTCCTGCATCTGTTTGATGACACGCTCGTGCACGTTGGGTCATGTTTAAAGGAAGGAGAGGAAATGAGCTGTAGGCTGGGGGCACCGAAAAGAAAGACGAGAAAAGGCGAGAGCAAGTCTATTGACACGAGTCCGTACAAGGCAGAACGAACTGTAATTTCTCATACGTACGCTCATCATTTATCAGATATGGTATCATTTCTTTATGTGTCACAGTTGGGCGATAGGCTTTCCAGTCAGCTGTGAATGAGAGAGGCAGAGAGGGCTGAGGAGAGGAAATGAAAAGACAGGCAGGGAGATGAGGTGAAGGATAGAGCCGCGGCAAGAACAACAATAACACCACGAAAACAATCAAAGTGCAGGGAGTTGGAAAGGGAAGCAGAATGAAGGATTACGATGTCAGTAAACACGAGGATGACGTCAGGGAACGAGATCTGCACGTAAACTCAAGGTTCACCTCACAAAAGGCATTCAAACGCATCTTACAGCAAACTTTTTCCTTTGGGCTCGTCCTCTTTGTGAAAGCGAAAGACTGTCAAGGATGGGAGGCTGTGTGTGTTTCTGCTAAACAGCGAATGTGTGGGAATGTGCTAGAACGGTATGCGACAATGTTTTCATAACAAATACCGATTCTCCGCATTCAAGGCGACGGAACGGGCGGCGAGGCGTGGGGAGGAGAGAGGTGTAGGAGGACGGGAGGAAAGTTTCAGTGCTCACGGAGATATGACGGCCACGGCGAGCTGCGAATGAAAGCTCCTTTGTGTTTGGCCAAGGTCGGTGAAGAGATTAGTCGGGTCGAGATGCCCCGATGGAGATCCACACATCTGCATTCACAAAGTCTCTGAACACAAAGAGTTTGTGGCTGATGTCGCGCAGAAAGACGTCAGATGTCTGCAGCAGGAAGGCCAACGAACGAGGGATGAAGAACTGAACTTGTCTTCAGTGCAATCCCC
This sequence comes from Maylandia zebra, assembly GCF_041146795.1. Taxonomy (NCBI): domain Eukaryota; kingdom Metazoa; phylum Chordata; class Actinopteri; order Cichliformes; family Cichlidae; genus Maylandia; species Maylandia zebra. The sequence continues at coordinate 41,540,691 of NC_135171.1, forward strand.
AGGTCGGAAGGAGGTCGCTGTCCTGTTGTTATCCTACTGTGTGAAATGAAGGATTCATGGTCCTGTTAGCTTCCGTTTGCACAGCTTTTTCAAGAATTATGGGAAGTGAACAGGCGTCACCCCTTCCACGGAAACATGAAATTTACCCTCCCGTTCATCCGTGTTCATTGGAAGAACCCAAGAGCGCCACCTGTTATTCACTCACAATACCTTCCTGGGAAACAGCACTCCTGCCCTGGCTCAAACCTTTCCTCTGAGTTTGCATCATCTCTGCTTCATATTTATGCTGCCGGTGTCCCGTGTGAGCCGCTGAAGTCACGGACACGCTGCTTTATGGTTCTGGAAGCAAACGGTAAACTGTGGCTGTAAAGGGACGCTCGGATCAGCAGCCAACTGTGACTGATTGGTGTTAAGAGGCCCAAAGTGTGCCAGGAAAACATTTCCCACACCTTTACAGCACCAGCAGCAACCTGAACAAGGTAGCTTGGCTCCATCCTGAAATCATGCAGCGGAAACTCAAATCCATCAAGCCAGGCTGGTCCTTTCCATCCAAGCTGCTCAGCTCTCCACCTGGGAGGACCTCCAGAACAGAACCGGGGCTGCTGAAAGGAGGCGGTGCTGCATATTAGAGCCAAAGCACCTGATCAAAGATCTTTTCCTGCCATGTTCAGGCCAGTCAAACAGCCTCAGTAAAGACTGTTAGTGAGCATAAAAACAAAATTGACATCTTGTTACGTATTTTGTTTTAGTAAATGCTCCACAGCAGCAGCAGCTGTTAAATTCATCCCAAAACTCTCTACTGGACTGAGATCTGTGGCTGCGGAGGCCATCCGAGTACAGTCAACTCGTCAAGTTCAAGAAGCCAGTTTGACAGAATCTGATCTTTGGTACATGGAGCGCTGTCCTGCTGGAAGCACAATCAGAAGACGTTGGGATGGACATGGTCGGCAGCAACACTCAACACTGAGAGCAGCACCGTGGCGTGGACGGGCTGCTCTTTCATCCATCTTCTGATGCTCGGTTTGACCTTCAGCAGGTCGTCTATTCCACATCTGCGAATCTAAACGAGTTGCTGCCACATAACTCGCTGAAAAGATTTAAAATTGTTAACAGGAAGTTGAAGAGCTGTGCTTAAAGAAGTGGCCGGTGAGTCCAGTCCCACCTATGATATGGTTTTGATTTCCTGGTGTGGTTCCCAGTGACCAGCAGGAAACATTAAAACTAAAACAATTGTTAGACCTGAAGGTTCAATCAGCTCCAAACCACCCACACACACACACACACTCACACACACACACACACACACACACACACACACACTGAACCGAACAAGCATCCCAGCCCTCGAGCGGGGATCATCTTGACATTCTGTGCGAACACACCCGAGCTCCGCGTTCCATGTTTGTAATATCAGCAGCTCAGAGAATGTTGAGGGAACGTTCGATGCTAATCTAAATTAGATTGGGGCGGATTAGGGAGGCTGGAGGGAGGCAGCACGCTCATCACTCCCTGGCAGTGTTTTCACCGGCACGCAGAGGCCGCCAGACAGAAACACGGAGTGGGAGACAAAAGTGTTATCACAGAAGTTCAGCTCACTTCAGCTACATATAAACGCACACAGCATCTCAGCGGGTACGAAACAAAAGGAGAAACTCGCAGCACAGTGAAGACTGCGATGGACAGGCGAGACACACAAACACTGCTGCACTCACACCTAAAAGAAACTGTTACAGCAGGAAGTCGACAGCACTTCTAAATTTATGAGAAGGTGAATTCAGGAGATCGAGGTCACCATTCGTGTCCACATTCACAGCTACAACCACCAGTGATCCTGGCCTCATGGCCTCATGGCGTCATGCACAACTTTGGACTGCAGGAGGAAGCTGGAGAGAGACATGTGCCGAGCACAGAAGGAAGAACCAGCAGGTCAGTGGATTCAAACCATTTCCTTCTGTTTCCATGGTGATAACCAGCACATCGGCATGCCATATGCCTGTACCACCCCGAGAACGACCAGCCATGACTGATTTCACAGGATCCAGGACCTTCCTGCTGAGATGCAGCAGCGCTACAACCACTGCATCAGGGTGCCGCTGTGCTCTGTAACATCCAGATTAAACTCTTCATCCTGTTATTACAATCAAGTGCTCAGCAGCCACGTGATTGGTCAGATGATGTCATTAAAAGGCTCCAAAAGCACAAACATGGTCCAGAGGTCCAGTCAGGGACTCCAGCAGACAGCTAGCAGCTACAACCACCTGTGACACCATCCACCTGTCTGTTAAAGAGACCACGCCCCTAATTATGCAAATTTAATAACATTTAAACAGGTGAGTTATGATATCTAGAAACCAAAACAGTTATAATATCAGGCTGTTGGACATTTGAACACGGGGCCATCTACGAAACACAAAACAACAATAAGAATAAATGACATGCATGACGAGAGATGATCCGTCAGGTTCGCACTGGTTCAGTTTGCTCAGAGTGAAACGTTTAATGGAGCCGTGACAAATGTGTGGGGGGAGAGGTCAGCTGGGTGTAACTGCAGACGGTCAATAGACTGTGCTGGAACTGAAAATTTAACCTGCTCACCATCAGTCAACTTAACATTTTCTCAATCAGAGACAACGTAACTGCCGGAGCACACAGGTAAATAAACCACAGCTCGCTCAGAAGAGGGTGCCATCATTCTCTTACTAATTATTACATCACATTCATTTCTGCTGAATATTCACCGTGTAAGTGATCATGTTTGGCACTCAACTGGTACCAGTTACAAGGTGTTCACAGGGGTCAGGGATCTAATGGGAGCATGAACAGATCAGATACCCTCAGCCAGAGTAAAAGTCAGCATTGGATCAACACGTGTCCATGTTTCTGTTTGAATAATGAAGCTTTTAGTTAGCTTTTAGAGACGTAGTTTCACCTTGAGTCTTGGTGCTAAACTGAGTACAGCTCCCACTCACTTCTTCTCAGTTTTGCATTTTCGAGTGAGAGTGATGACAAAGACCTGAATACACAACAGGATGGGATTCACACGATTATTTTGAGTCTGCATCAATCACACCACTCTGGAAGACCTGAAGCTAGCTGCTGCAGTTCCTCAAATGTCCAGCAGAGGCGCCAGCGCTGACTCCCATGTTACAAGGTCCAACTTTACAGCAGAAATAAAGATGTTTGCATCATTTTATTTTTCTCTCACCATGAAACAAACAACAAATGAAGCACCAGGGACTAATTTACTCAAACTCGGTGGAGCACAGAGGACAGAAACCACTGGAGCACTTCCTCCTGGTCAAGGTTGGTTATAATGGGTGAGAATGGGGAGCTGTCCTGGTGTGGTCAGTTAAAGCTTTGATGAACACATCATGTCCGCGGATCAAGCTCACCAGAGAGGATACCAAAGCAAACAGGTCACTGTAACGGGCTCACAGAGCAGGACAAAACTGTGAACATTAAAGTTTAAAGAAACCTCCACACACAGATGAGGACCTGCAAACTACTGCAACACAAACTTCAGGTTATCAGGAGCCTGTCAGCAGGCAGGGAACATGAAGTCAAAGGAAGAACGTCCAGCATTACCGTTATGGGAGTCGAAGATGCACAGGAAGGAACCTCAAGCAGCACAATCTCTGAGGACGTCCATGGACTGAGAAAAGGAGGACATGTATGTCCAGTGTGAACAAAGCTGCAACACTACACAGTCCTGAGATCTCCCCCCTGAGCGGTGAAAGAAACTAAAGCAAGTCGAGTTGCCTTCAACTCAAACCCTTTAAGCTCGAATGACTCGAACGACGAGAACCTGCGCAGACATTTTCACCTCATGTTGCATTAGCTGAAGTGAGAAGAAGTTCAGCCTCAGTGCCAGCCCTCCAACGAGGGTAAAGTAAAAGGCCTGCGAGTGTGGAAGAAAAATCAAAAGAGAGTTCTGGACATTTCAACACACGGATTAGCTGCAGGGGTGCAAAGCTTCATTTCAGGAAGAATGATGGCCGCCACATTTTCACACATTTTTTTAAGATGTTGTCTTAAACTCTGTGGTGTTTTTAAAGATGCCCAAGCATCATGGCCCAAGATGGCGGCGCGCACAGACGCAGCGGCCCGGAGCTCCTACACTTTTGCACTTTTGGTGGGACTGTGCTGCGGACCTGGCGGACGTCTTCACCTCTATATATAACACCTCGTTGTCCTGTTCACTGGTACCATCCTGTTTCAAAGCAGCAACCATCGTTCCCATCCCAAAACAGTCAAATGTCACATGTCTGAACGATTTCAGACCTGTGGCACTCACCCCCATTCCCGCCAAATGCCTGGAGAGACTGGTCATTAAACACATCAGAGCTGCTTTTCCACCATCCCTGGACTCGCACCAGTTTGCATACAGGGAGAACCGGTCAACCGAGGATGCGATCGCCACAGTGCTGCACACATTACTGAAGCACTTGGAACACAGGAACACCTATGCACGGCTCCTCTTTGTAGACTACAGCTCGGCTTTTAATACCATCCGGCCATACAAACTCCGTCCCAAACTCCACCAACTGGGACTTAACTCCTCTCTGTGCAACTGGATTGTGGACTTCCTCACTAACCGTAGACAGAGTGTCAGAGTGGGTAAGAACACCTCTTCCACCCTTGTGGTCAACACCGGTGCCCCTCAGGGGTGTGTTCTGAGCCCTCTGCTATACACTCTCTTCACCCATGACTGTATTTCCTCCTGCGTGTCCAATCTCATTGTTAAGTTTGCAGATGACACTACAGTGCTCGGACTTATATCCAACAATGATGAGACAAACTATAGGACAGAGGTGCAACAACTAGAGTCATGGTGCCACGACAATAACTTGGTTTTAAACACCAAAAAGACCAAGGAGATCATTGTAGATTTCCGGAAGAGGGGTCATAACAACCATCTGCCTCTCTTCATTGGCAGTGAGGCGGTGGAGAGGGTGAGCAGTTTTAAATTCTTGGGGGTAACTGTGACCAAGGACCTGTCCTGGGGCAACCATATCACCTCAGTTGTACGGAAGGCCCAACAGCGCCTCTACTACCTGAGGAGACTGCGGAGCGCACACATTCCCAGATCTCTGATGTTGAACTTCTACAACTGTGCCATCAGCAGCGTTCTGACGTATGGATTTCTAGTGTGGTTCCCCAGCTGCACCAAGGCCGATCAGCAAGCACTCCAGCGGGTGGTGAAAGAAGCTGGCAGAATTATTGGAACAAGTCTGCCAGAGATCAGTAATATCTTCCCCACTCGCTGTCTGAGGAGGGTGCACAGTATCCTGCGGGACCAACATCCCCCTGAGCGCCACCTTTTCCATCTGCTGCCCTCAGGGAGAAGGTACAGGTCTATACAGGCCAGAACATCCAGACTGGCCAACAGCCTGTATCCACAGGCTGTGAGGCTCCTGAACTCTCTGCCCCCCTCTCACGGACAATAACCATATCCAACTTCTTAATAGCAATGAACTGGTCTGCATTGGTGCATCATATCTTTATTCTCTTCCCCCTCCTGCCCCCCCCCCCCCCTCTTTCTTAAATAGATAACTATCATATCTGATATCATATCTCACAGTACAATAATATTGAATGGGTTGCATTGTTGTATTTTGTCATGTTTCTCAGGTCTTTGTCTGAATTTCTACGAACATTATTGCTAAGGATTGTCTTATTGCATTGGAGTCACACTGGGTTAAATATGTACACTTGGGTTTTAAGGGGTATTTATTATTTTCTTCTTTTTTTTGGGTTGCATGGAAGCCCCAAACGCAATTTCATTGTTCTTGACAATGACAATAAATAAATAAATACTAAATACTAATACTAAAAATGAGAATATTCCTTTCAAATTGACATCATGGCCAAATGAAAGTTTGACGTTTGCCCATCTTGGCTCAAAGTTTTGTGGAATTTCTTAATTTTCTACAAATGATCTCAGTGTAATATCACCACAGGGCTGTACTCCAGCCCAGCGTTCATTTACAGCACAAACTTCCTCTCATTAATGGTTATTTCCTAATTTAAACTTGATTATTTAGCGTGTCTCTGAAAAGGCGAGCAGGCACAATCCAATAATAATATTTCACATCTTTATTCGTCTTAAGAAGAAGACCCTCAGACACTTTGATGTTCCCTGTGATCACAGGGCGAGGAACGGAGCCCTTAAAGCTTTAATGAGATTTATCCTCAGAGACCGGGGGCCACGTCGGGGTCTGATCCCCTTAAAAAATCTTAAAGGGTCGTCCGAGACCGGCTGAATGCTGAAAGCAAAGACCTCGAGGTCAGAAGTTCACTCAGCGAGCTGAAACTCTGCCAAAGTCCATTTTAATCACCACAGAGGAGAGCTCATTATGTCTCTGTGTTTGCACATTTCATATTCCTGAAAGAATATTAATAAGAATAAACTCTGCAGGTTAAGATGAGCTGTTTTGCCAGAGTTCCACTTATACTTCATTATACAATCTTTTTTATTATTATTTTATTATTTGTGGAAGCCACTCAGAGTCCATTAGTCTCCCACTGTGTCAGATATTACTCCTAAATCAGCAGGCTTAATCAAACACGGGAGGTCAGGACAAAGTCAGTGTATGCAGCACAAACATCTCTCCCAGCTCCACCACTCGCAGTCCTCAGTGACGAATCACAACGTCCCCACGGCCAATACCAGTAATGCCATCAGGATGGAGATACTGGTGCTCCGGATGCTGCTGTGTCTTTGTGGAGTTGTGTAACTGGTGTTTTTCCTTTTCCCTGTTTTTACCTGAGGAGGTAAAGAGTGAGAGTGCACACGGCCACCCACACCTTACACCTACGGAAGATGCCGGGCCGTGGAAACCATGCCACGAAGCTCCCGGCACACTGTTTTTGTTCTGATGTTGATGCTGCAGGAGGTTTGAGGCTTGGCAGGTGCTGAGTCAGCAGAGCGTTGGCGGCTTTAACGCACCGTGCGCCTCTCTAACTTCATGTGGCTGAACTGCTGTGGCGCCTGAACACTTTCACTTTGTAATAACTGGCGGTGGGGGGAAGACAAATTTCCACAGCTCAGCGTGCCGTCCTCGGTCATGCAGAGAAGGAGTCGTATGTGAGCACGATCCAGGGACACGGTCGTCTCCTCGGGACGTTTAAAGTGGACCCAACATTTTGACACATTTTCTCAGGCTTAATATGCGATATATCTTCTGTGTACGGTAGGTTTACTTCCACACAGGAGCCGGTCATCTTCAGACTGTGGTTTGTCTCATGGGAACAAAATCTGTCACCGAGGGCTGAAGCCCAGCAGAATGACACCAGGTGGAACCAGTGCATGAAAATGCGACGACCAAAAGTGTGGCTGACCGGGCATCAGCATGTGATCAGCACAAAAGCAGCATTTCCCAAATGCGGAGACACAAAACATTTCACAAACACAAACGCGAAACGTTGCTGCTAAATTTTGGCTTTTGTCATCGAGTCTTCTGAAATGTCGTTTTAAACCTCAGAGCTGGATGGGCTGAGGATTCGCTTCCACGGACATAAAGCTGCCATCAGCGTCTCTGCTGGAGCTCTGACGCACATTTACGTTCCTCCGCGTGGGTTCCTGTGTGATGAGGCTCGCCCCGTGCATGTTCCCGTGTCACTTCATAGCTGCAGTCATGTGGTTTATCAGGGGTCACATTACTGTACTTCAGCCTGAACATCTTGTCAAGCTCCCGGTTATCAGCCGGGCCATGTGCTGGCGTTACTGCCTCTTAGGGTTGCCAACTCCCTGAAAAATAAATAAGGGACACCTCGTGGCCAGGGCCGGGCGACCCAGTTGTCTTCACCCTTCCCAGTGTGGTGAATTTTCTAGCTCTTTTTTTGTGTGTGAAATTATTTTTTTAACCCTTTGACTTGAATTTGATTTAAGTAGATGTGTATTCTTTGTGATATGAACACATGTGAAACAAATGATCATTTAGCCATTTATTTTTAGCTCAAAATGACAACATTAACACAATAAAACAGGTCTCCTTCTTAAACAGAAGCCTGTCATGCTTAACTTTTGAGAATATAAGTAAATCTTTCTTTAAAAGAACTCTGTCCTGCTTAACTTAAAATAATAGAAAACAATAGAAAGAAAAACATTCTTGTAACAGTGCACATTTAGTGCATTTAGTACAATTGGCTTCAGTTGAGGTATTATTTCAGCTTTTCTAATGCTAATCAGCTGCTCCTGTTTGTAAACCCGCTTGTTCCCATGATTACGCATCATAACTCATCATCATTATTCATCTATGTATTACTTTTATGTATTAGTCATCTATTTGTTGTAATCATCTATCCTTGCAGTCGTTTATTACACAAAATAAATTATATTATCACACTTCTGGCCACATAGCGCTGATATTCACTGCACATGCCCATATTAACTTTTTCCAGCCAGGTGTTTTCCTTTTCCCATTCTTCCCTTTCTCTGAGGGGAACAAACATTGCTGCTCTAATGCTGGGCTCACACTGTGCGTTTTTTGGCCCATTTTGAGCCGATTTTTGAGTGATCGGACCGATTTTGGCCTTCATCGTGCGTCGTGTAGTATACGTGGGGTAACGAGAAGTGATTAACACCTCACGACCAGCTCCCGATCATCAATCGCTCGTGAGCCGCTCACACTGCTCGCGCGCAAACACGTAAACGCCGTGAAAAAGACGGAGCAGCACGGCTGTGCAGCGTGTGATCTGGACACAAGCGATGGAGGCACAACTTGTAGAACTTTGGAAAGCTCATCCGAGCCTTTTCGATGTGGCCTCACAAAATTATCACGACCACAACAACCGTGAAAATAGTTGGATTTACATGCTGCTCAATCACAGCTGCCTGATCATGTTTTTCATTAGCAATTTAGCAAAGTTGATGGTGGTGGTGTGTCTGTGTGAGTGAAAGACAGAGAGAGAGAGCGAGCGACAGATTTTCTGTTATAACCTTCATGTTATGGAGGCACAGTGTGAGCACTCAGGTCGCATCAGAGCATCGGGCCGTATAGTGTGAGACCTGCATCGTGACCTACCAACGTCTAACCCCTGTGAGTCAATCGTGCAGTTTGAGCAGGAGCTGAATAACGCGACTGAAAAAATCACACAGTGTCTGCCCAGCTTTAGGTGTACTGTCGTCCGAGACTTGCACCGCAGTGTCGGCGTTTGTTTCCCTGTTGGCCATGCTTCTTGTTGTGGTCACCTGTTGTCTTCCGGTATTTTCTCCGTAAGCGACCTTTCCTCGACCAATGAGATGAGCGGTAATCTGAATTGTCATACTCGAATTGTCATAAGTGTGCTGTCAGCTCATTGGTCACAAAGCAGGAGAGGGGCTGGGAATTATGTTTTCAAACAAAGCGTTAATTCCATAAACATTTATAGACTACTTTTGATTCTCACTGTATTACGGGACAAAGTGCGTCCCTTATTAGCTCAATACGGGACGTGTACTTTTGTTTCGAAATACGGGACGATTCCGTATTTTAAGGGACGGTTGGCAACCCTACTGCCTCTGCAGAGAAATAAATTGTATTCACTACACTGTCGGGTTTTCAGCTGTGTTTCTGCACAGGTAAGCACAAACGCAGGAGAGACGAACCCGCTTTTGTTTTCCTCTTAAGGAGTTTGTTTCGTAAAATCATTTCATCAACTGCAAACAATCAAACTTTTATTATATAAATGATTTTTGACCCTGATCTCCGTCTTGTCAGTGAGGCAGACACTGTTGTTCAGGCTGTTTTCTATAAATCTGTAATTAAATGGAAATATTGATACATCTTTGTGAATAATTTTAAATTTATAAGCAGAAAATCAAGCTGAGAATAATTTGTTTTACTGAGCAGCACCAAAAGATTAGGTAAACAGTTTGTGATGCAATTAAATAATTCAGTTTAATTCACTTAATTATAAGAAATAGTAGAAACTGGTGAGAGTCAGAAGACTTCAAAAATGACAGGAGCCAAGAGGACGGATAAAGATACTGAAAACACAACAATGTAAAATTATCTCTGCTTGTATTAAATTATTGTTCACCAGTGTAACGGAGTACATGTACCAGCATTACATACTTAAAATACAAAATATGAGTAACTGTATTCCGTTACAGTTACCGTTTAAAAAGGTGGTATTCAGAATACAGTTACTTTGTTGAAATAAATGGATTACACGGCGGTCTTTTCCTGTTTCATATGCTCGGCTGTGTCCTCTCTGTTTTTGGTAATTCCAGGCTGGTGGAAACCCAAACAAAACACGCAATAAGAGGCTCTGATGTCTGTGTCTTAATCTCACGGCCCATGTCTCCTCTACTTGCTGCCCACATAATGATGTGAAGAAATATTTTTTAAAATTATTGTTCAAAAAATGATTTAATATGAAGGCAATAGGCAGAGTGTTACAGGCATCGCCCCAAAGCATGCAGCCTGATGGGCAGTGTAGTGCGTGCTGCAGAATGGACTGCCGTACCCGTGATGTGTCTGTGAGCGAGGGAGGGAGAAAAAGGAAAAGTACGAGCTGTCACCGAGCAGAAACAGGAGCTGGAAGCATGTAAATATAATAATAACCACTGCAGCCAAGAAGAGTGCCTGACGAGCCCAGTTGTAAGTAAGCTGTTAAGACTCGACTGTGTTCGTGTTTTCCTCTGAAACAATAAGTTCTGTTGCAGCAGCCTTTCAACGCCTCTCTCTGTCTCTCGCTAGCAAACTTGACCCAGACAACAAAGTAAAGCTAGTTTTCAGCTACGAGCCGACACGAACCCGACGTATCAGCCAGAGGTCCCTTTACTACGGTTCGGAGCCGCGGACCTGTTTTATATACGCGTGGAATAGTTTTCTATGAGATCGCTGCAAAAAGTGCAGCCTGACCTAATGTCCACCTACTGTTACTCATTTATATTAAGATTTAAACATCTGGTTGGTGTTGGTGTGGAGAGTAACCTTCAGTAATAGTAATAAATCACACAGCAATAGGACATTCATGTAGTTGTAAACAGCATGATGATATATTAAGTAATCCAAAGTATTCTGTTACGTTACTCTCAATGAGTAACGTAACAGAATACGTTACAAAATACATTTTGGGGCATGTAATCTGTAATCTGTAGTGGAATACAACTGTGTACATGTTACAGCCAATAAACCAGAAGGATGCACACGCACATGCAAACGGGGTGATCTGAGTCCCTGATATTGGCTTCAGCCTATTAGTATTATTAATATTCTACTTTTCATTTTTAAATCGGTATCTAAGGAATTCAAATTTCACCCACACATTTCATAGTAAAACACAGTGAAAATAAATGAGTTACAACATCTGTTGGACTCCAGTGACAGGCAGGTACTGACAGAAGCAACAACTCAGGTGTGAGAGGAATTCGATGAGGTATTTCAGTTGGCCTCTTTTTCTCAAGTACTGGATTTCTAACATAGCACACTGTGGAAACAGACCTGAAGCATGTTAGAACAGTGTCCAATCTCACAACAGGAATGCCTGAATGTAATCAGGATTACCCACAGACAGCTGTGAGTCACATTCTTTCCTTTGACTTTAATAAATACCTGCAGCCTCACACGTTCCAGTTTTCCAGTTCAGTGCAAACCCAGAAACACTGATATATTTGACATATTCTGTGATACAAACAGCAGCTTGTTTCAAGTAAAGAAGTAACATGAAGGTTTACATTTTTTCCCAGCACAACCTGCAAATAGAAATAGAAAGCGTGCTTTTGGGGAGCTAATAAATTCTTTTTCCAGTTCAAGTTGAGCTGAGGGGCTACATGAAGAGCCAGCATCAGAAACATCTTATTTTTGATCATGCAGAGATACTCTGAGTGAAAGTGTGGAGCTGGAAATGACCACAATATCAAAGTCGGTAACTGACTCTCCAGTATTTTTGTTCCTTGTGATGGAGTCTGCAAACCCAGCAAGACCTGAAATATTACGAAAACTAAAGTCGTGGAAAATTGTACAGTTATGAAGCTTATTTACAAAAGTGAGATTAAGAGGCAGAGATGATGCTTCAAAAACAAAAACTGAGAAATGACTTTAGATGTTTGCCTCAGCAGATCTCCCCTCAGGTAAAATCTCCATCTAAAGCATGCTGTATGACTTCTGTCCTCTCTCCCCAGGACAGTCTTCTGTACCCCGAGGGCTTCAGTGCAGCTTTTATTGCATCCTGAATATTAAAACCAGCTGACATAAAGGAGCAAAAGTAAACAAATATGTTCAGGTTGTCTTTGTTTCCTTTTCAAGTTGTGATTGCTTCAATAGGTTTGGATAAATGTGATCAGTAACCAGCTGTCTGCTGAGATAACTCTGAGCACGGCCCCCTCGGCGCTGATCACGCTGCTGTGATGCATCTGCTGAATCCAAACGGAGACTTTATGTTTTTGTGACCGGCGCCGCTGTGGTCCTGCACGGAGACGGGCTGCTGCAGATTAAGCAGCTGTGATGTCCTGTCGGCATGCCAGACGTGAGATCAGGACCAGAATGTGACAGAACATGAAGTCAGCGAGCGCCGGTGCAGCGTTAACGATGCAGCTTTACTGCAATAATTACAAAGGTTCCAATTATTAATCAGCGACAGGACCAACGGTTTCTCTGGTTTGGCACAATCGGTCTTCACATACAAATGTTGCTAACGCCGAGGCCATTCTGCACTTCCTGGCACCCTGTTTGACACTAATGAGGGTTAGATGGTCAGTTAAAGATGAAATATGAAGCAAAGGGACCACTCAGGATGGATTGGAGGCTGAATGTGACCTCTTCCCACATCGTTCCGTCTGATGACTGAAACTCAAACGAGTGTTTGCACTTTGGCTCATCGCTCTCATCTTTAAGATTTTTTTAAAGTAGGCTGTAATATGTTTTAAAGCACAGTACAAATGTCTATGGATGAAAATGTTCGGCTAATTATGTTCTACCATCGACTCAGTAATGACAAAACAGCTTTAAGATGTAGTTTTGTGATGTCTTAAAGTGAAATACAGTCACTGATCTTATTATGAATAATTAAATATTAAACTGAGCTTGTAGGCCACTGAGAGCTGAGCAGCTGGTAAGTTCATATTTACCAGAAACCTCTGGCTGTAAGTGTTCCTGCTGCCCACTAAAGCTTTTATCACCAGTGAAGATGAGGACATGATGAAGTCGTTAGGTGTGCCGTGTCTCAGCAGACTTCTGCACAGCCTGAGGAGCTGCATGAAGACCCAGGAGAACATGGACTATTTTAATTATGCTAAGCTACGCTACAGTGAGACTGATTTTACGTCTGCTTCGTCACATCCTGACACTCGGTGTGGACCAGCCTCTCGTCACACAGCATATATCTGTAAAGTTGTAAATCTTTTGACGCGTTACTCGGGTTATAAAAAAATACATAAATACATGTAACAAACTGTAATGAAGAATTTATGATGGACATAAACAGAAAGGAAAAGTGTAGACTATTAGTTACTATTAGTTACTATTAGTTACTAAATAGTGGAAAGGGGGTGGGGTTAAGTAAGGTCATGCTTCTTCCAACTCCTTTTTGAACAAGTAAGTTATTGATAATTATCATTGTTTTGTTTTCCTTTGTTTGTTTGCCTCTTTTTTCTCTGTTGTTGTTGTTTTAACATTTTAACGTGTTTAAAATAAAGATGCAGTACTTTAATGCAAATGGTTAAAATGCAACATTTTCACTCGTGGTAGAAAGTTGTGGGTTTTTTTCCAGTTCCAACATTGTTGTAACTTCATGAGTTAAACAGGTGATGTGCTAAAATAAAAGCTACCATGAGGCAAAGTTCTGCCATCTTCAGCGTGCTTTTCAAGCATTTCCTTCGATATCGTCCATTTCCATGACCACACATCCTGCAACAGTGCCAACAAATGCACAACCTTCAGATTGTGTGTCTCTGTCAGAGTAGAAAGAGGGAGGAAACACCTACAGGAGGCAGCCGGCCAGGTTTGATTCTCGGCTCTGTCGGGCTGCGCTGTGAGGGCGAGATCACAATCCCATATGTCTCACCACTGTCTCACCATTTTTCATCATATGGGGACTGCGCCTCATGTGGACGTCCGAGGAACTGCAGGTTTTAGCTCAATTTCCCAGTTTAACAAATACTTTAATTTATTTCTATTTATTCATGAATAATCATTAAGGCCAGCATCCCTTTTAAGCCACGAAGATGAGTTCCAGCATGAACCTGCATCCCGGTTTGACGTCTCTGAGGTCGTCAGAAAAGAATCTCAACTTTCAGATCAAAGAAAAACACACATCCAAAGTCCAATGAAACCCGACTGATTTTAGATGGTGTAATGAAAACATCTCTGTGAAAGTCAGCGAACGGCAGCTTTGATTTACCGCCGTTCTCCTCCTGTTCCACTCACATAAATATGATATATATCTTCAGCTTTCTTATCACCAAAAAGAGCGATAGAACCCTGGAGTAAAGGAGTCAATCAGCAGTGTTTACTTAGCGCTTGATTAAGCTGACTTTTCGCTGTGAGCTAAAGACAGAAAATGTGCTTCGATGAATCAAAGCGGATTTAAGAACAGAAGCTCTATTCCCCGCGAGTATTCAAGTCCTGCCAACTCGCCTCTTTAGACATTCCTCAAACTTGTTGTTTATGCCCCGCAGTTACTGGCCAGCTCCCAAACATCTGATCTGGAAGAGCGAGGGCAAGAATGTGAAGTGAAAGAAAGGCATGTATAGGAAGACAAACACACGAGCATCAAAAGGAATACCCTGAAGCACAACGCTGCCCAGACCACCCAAACACACCCGACTGAGGTGTGAATGCGCCTCCCGTGCCTGGATTAACAGCTGAACATTAAGACACACGACAGCTTGTTAAATGTAATACAGACCCCCAAAACTCAGAACACTATATGTACAGAAAAAGGCAAAAATGTAAATACAAAAACTCCAAACTCAGGCAAAAAACTCAGGGTCAATGACAGCTTTTGTCATTTCTGTGTTTTGTATCTTTGTGGGAGATATTACATCTTAAAAAATGTTGTTTGAAAAGCCCTAAAATTCATAAACATGGTCAATAACTTGTATTCCATTGTATAATATTTTTTATTTATTTTCAGTCAAAGGTTACACAGTTTTAAACATTTAGTTACTTTGCATGGGTACATTTCTATTCTAAATGCTCTGTCCACAAATGGCCTTTGGTAAGAATTGCTTCACAAAGTCCAGGAACAGAGATGAACAAAGATAAGACCTGTCCACCTGCAAACTTTAGCTTCACCAATCAGAAAAAACAGAGGCATAAAACAGCTCATCAGACACTCTTTGATCTAAGCTTAGGATAAATAAGGATTATTTCCAACTAGCAGTCATGCAAAGCTATTATAGTCCAGCAGTCAGAGTATAGAGATGGAAATTAGTTGAATTAGATCATCTGAGGAACATCAGCCAATAACGTTCAGACTAAACCGACCCACAGTCTTCCTTCTCACAGTAACCGGCTGTCTCCTCCTCTCTGTGGAAAATCTTCCCATCAGGCTGCACCTTCCACCTCAGCTTCACCTCTTCTCTGATCCCTTGCTCCAGCAGCTTCTCCCTCACCTGAAACACAGTTTTCACACATTAAAAGAAGCTCCTCATTAATCAGCCGTTGTTTCTGTAGTGAGCAGAAAACGTTGTTCGTGCTGTTTCTGGGGGAAATGTACTAAATGAACTGGCTGGTGATGAAACTGAAGTTTGTTATTAGGCCTCATTGCCTGTCATTGGGTCACTTCGTCTCCTCACAGTAATCAGAAATTAAATGACTTCTTCAAGTTAAGAATGAAAAAAGGTTAAATAACAAAAATCGATGGGATTCCATTAAATGAGCCCCGTATGTCTGCAGCTGTGTGCTGTCACGTGTCCCTGAACCTGGACTGCACAGACTCACTGCTCTCTACAAGGAACAGTCATAGCAGTCTGTTCCTTGTATCGGGGCCTGTGTGTCCTCTGACCTGCTGCAGGATGGATTCTTGCACTGTGGGGTCGTTCAGGTCTGCAGATCCTGCCCTCAGCTGAACCTTCACTGACCTCAAGGCTCGGGAAGATTTGACATCTGCAGAGAAAGAAAAGGCCGAATTTCAATTCAATTTTATATATACAGCGCCAAATCACAACAACAGCCGCCGCAAGGTGTTTTAAACGGTAAGGTAGACCCTACAATAATACATATAGAGAAAAAAACAAGCACTTTGGCAACAGTGGGAAGGAAAAACTCCCTTTTAACAGGAAGAAACCTCCAGTAGAACCAGGATCAGGGAGGGGCGCAAGTGGGAGAAAGCAGTCTTACATATTTGTTTAATATGTGCATTGAAGGACATATCCTGGTCAAAAATGACTCCAAGGTTCCTCACAGTGTTACTGGAGGCCAAGGTAATGACATCCAGAGTAAGAATCTGCTTAGATACCATATTTCTAGGCTTTTCAGGGCCGAGTACAATAACCTCAGTTTGATCTGAATTAAGAAGCAGAAAGTTAGCGGCCATCCAGGTCTTTATGTCTTTAAGACATTCCTGCAGTTTAACTCATTGGTGTGTGTTATCTGGCTTCATGGACAGATAGAGCTGGGTGTCATCAGCATAGCAGTGTAAATGTATGCTATGTCTTCCGATGATACTGCCCAAGGGAAGCATGTATAATTTAAAAGTGCTATATACATAAAATTGATTTGATACTTTACTTAGGCCATCAAATTAAGATAGATTTTATGTTGTTGTTTCTGAAGATCTGGATGGATATTTTAATGTATTCTTTATTTATATTTTTCAAGACTTGGAGATTTGCCTTTTTTATATAACTTGGCCTACCCTTTTTAGTTTTGTTAATATTGGCAATAGTGAGAAGTACTATGGTTGGATTCAAATGTATTTAATAGAGGGCATCTAATTAAGGTAAATGTCACGTTTTTAGTTGTTAGAATCTGATGAGCAATATTTTATTTTATTATTTGTTATTTTGTTTTTCAGTTTTCCCCCTGAGTGATTGCCACCTTAATGTGGTCAGGGGGGTTGCGTGCCTCAGTGACACTAAGAGCTAGACCTGCAGAAGCTAAGCCTTCAGGGGGGGCACCCAAGTTGGTCAGGTTTTAGGGTAGAGGTCTGACAAAGTGCAATCCAATTACACAACCCTTACCCGTTTCTTGCCTCCGTTGCCACCATGTGCCCCCTTTACATTTCTGTCTGGAGGAGGAGAGGAGCTGCAGAAAGGTGTGTAAGCTCTGCTTCCTGGTCACAACTCTGGATAGTCATCTTTTGGGGGGTTTAATAAATTTGTCCATATTTCTAGAAATGAGAGCTGCTCCATCCAAAGAGGGATGGATGCCGTCTCTCCTGACAAGACCAGGTTTCATCCAGAAGGTTTGCCAATTATCTATGAAGCCCACATCGTTTTTTGGACACCACTCAGACAGCCAGCAATTTAAGGAGAACATGCGGCTAAACATGTCACTCCTGGTCTGATTGGGGAGGGGATCAGAGAAAACTACAGAGCCCGACATTGTTTTGGCAAAGTTACACACCGATTCAATATTGATTTTAGTGACCTCCGATTGGCGTAACCGGGTGTCATTACTGCCGACGTGAATTATGATTTTACTGAATTTACGTTTACCCTTTGCGAGCAGCTTTAAATTTCCCTCGATGTCGCCTGCTCTGGCCCCTGGAAGACAACTGACTATGGTTGCCGGTGTCTCTAGCTTCACATGTCTGACAACAGAATCATCAATTACCAGAGTTTGACCCCCGGCGGGTGTGTCGCCGAGTGGGGAAAAACGGTTAGACACATGAACAGGTTGGTGGTGTACCTGGGACTTCTGTTTAAGACTATGCTTCCTCCTCACTGTCACCCAGCCACTCTCTTTCCCCAGCTGCTTGGGGTCTGCCAGGGAACAGCTAGCGGGGCCTACACTATCTTCGGCTGCACCGGCTACAGGGGCCTGGCTAGCTACGGGTGACTCAAGGGTGCGAAGCCGAGTCTCCAATTCAGTAATCCTGGCCTCCAGAGCTGCAAATATGCTACATTTGTTAAAGTATCACTACTGCTAAAGGAGGCTGAGGAGTAACTAAACATCTGACACAATGAGCAGGAAAGTGCACGAGGGACAGGTGAAGAGGCCATGCTGCACATGAAGATTATACTATGAAAACAGAAGTTATCTAAAGGTTTTTAATTAAATTGGTATGCAGATAAGCTACTCAACTACTACTTCCTGTTCCTGTGTTGGAACAGGAACAGGAAGTGATACTCTACCACAGAGAGAGGGAACATCAAATGACAGCGCCACCCAAAGGATCGACAGTGTTGTGCCAAGAGTGTCCAGATGAGCCCAGGAGGACCAGACTGTGCAGAAACACAGAGGACAGACTCACCTCTGGAGCAGAGGAAGGGGCGTTGTTCATTACAATTATGACTGTAGAAGGAGCCCGTTGATGCATCTATTGTGGCACAGTTTTGAGTGTCATCAGGCTGCCCGGGCGCCCATGGCAGGTTTGAGGCTGTGCTCGAGTTTGACCACGTCCAGTAATTTCTATACAGTCCAATCCAGGCCTGATTAGAAGATGTCAACATGTTAGCAACAATGGTGTTGAAATCTGAATCAATCATGCTGCTCAGGTCTATGTGTGTCTGTCTGCAGTAAGACTGAGCATCAGGCCAGGTCATCAAGGTCGGCACCAGGATGAACCTGCTACCCGCCTCTGAAAGACAAAAGATCAGACGGATTCAGACCTGCAGCTCAAATGTTCAGTTTGTCAAACCCTGGTTCCAAAGTCCAAAACACTCACCAATATAGCAGAAAAAGCTATGTTGTTCTGAGCACTGTCTTGTGGACCATGATCCATTACTAGATATTGTAACACACTCCCCAGTCCCTGGCTGTCCCGGGGACCAGGGAGGAAACCAGGATGACTGAAATGGACTGAGGCGAGACCATTTCCAGCTGCTCTTGGAGAGTCCAATCCACACCTCTGTGCTCCCCGCCCATTTCTGGGCTTCCTGGATGAGAGCTGAGCTGTTAACGATGGCGAGGTCAATGTACTCATCTCTGCAGTATTGCTGAGCGTCGTTCCAGGACTTCTGCAGGTCAACGAGGTGGAGCTGTCTGACTAACTGATCAGACTGAAAATAGCAGACCATCACGTAACCTGAGAGAGGACACGAGTAAGTCAGCGCAGTCACAGACTCATCTCAGCTCGATTTTACTCGTCAGGAGAATTTACAGAGATTTGAACAGTGTTGTGGTCTGTTAATATATGTGTCCTTCAAAGGATCTGTAACTCGTATACTGGTTAAAATGTGTTTTACAATGCCTGTGGACACCTACACACTGGTTTCCTGCTCCAGGGCAAAACTCACACATCAGGTTAAAAAGCTGCTGTCTTTCTTTTTTTACTCTTTTACTTCACTTCATACAAACTGTTACAAACTACCGACTATTAAACTGTCAATCAAACTTAACTGGACCCAAAGAAACCTTTAGAAGTTTAGTTGACATGACAAAGATCTTTGGAGATTGTACGAGTGTTTCTGTGACTGCTTGAAGCTTGTTTACAGACACCTTTAAAATAATCACTATGGAGCAGTTCAGTTTGTGCTTTCATTGATTTTCTGATATGAAGTTTTATTCAAACTATAAATGAGGCAACTGAGATGAGTTTACAGACCTGAGAGCAGCAGGAGGATCAGTCCACACCCCTTCATGGCTGAGAGCTGAAAAATTGTGAAGAACGTCCTCATGAATCTCATCTGCAGCTGCTCTATCATTATTAATCATAACACTTAAAGCAGCATCAACAAAGAGGCAGATGTCTCTGTCATTCACTCCATTTCTATCCTAATCTAATGATTCAAACAAAACTATCAAACATATTTAACATTTGAAACGTTCAACTTTAAAAAGTGTTGTCTTTATTCAATTATCATCATTTTGTTTATTAGAATACCAGATAATGAATGTGTGAGATTATCAGAGATTGTGTGAGATTATTAAACCAAAACAAACATATGCATAACATACCTGACTCGATGAGACGTCTGTTAAGCTGTGACACAGTCAGAACTCTTCATCTGATATATATGTCATCCTCGCTCCTCCTCCCACATCTATCAGAGACCTTGTAAAAGTGGTTTTAGAAAGCAGCCCAGTGTTCATTAAAGTGCATTTGTTTAAAGATGCTCAGAGTCATTTAACTGAAGATGACTTATTCAAAGTTATTACAGATGCAAACAGACTAACGTCTGGCAGAACGGGCTGTGAATTGGAGCTAAACAATGTCACAGGGGTCGAATCATGAGACTAGGACTGAGGTTAAACACAGGAAACGGGCCGTTTGGTTTCAGGCTTCAGTCTGTGAGTGGAAGAACATGCTTCTCCTCCTGACTGGAGTTCAGCGTGTCTGCTGCATCATCAGCAAAGATGGACGCACTTGGAAATGTTTGTGTCTTCATTTGAATCCAAAGCCGAGGTTTGCGAGTTTGCTTGCTGTGCATGTGTTTGCATGGATACAGCACTGATTCTCTGCCCGACCACTTCAGTGTTATTTGAATAATGTTGTAATTATTATAATTCAAACAAAAGAGGGTTCAAGCTTGACTCCTCCAAACAAATCAGTGATGATGAAGACGCAACCTGACACATTTCACATGTCAGTTCCAATCATAGAGAACAAATAGTTTTTATTTTATTCTTTGTTTGTTTAGCTTCAGCGTGTTTTTAAAAAAAAATGATATTACAGTGGGTGTCCAGGTACACACCGGCTCACTCCTTGGCGGCCGCTTATCGGGGCCTGGAGCCTGGGGCTCGCTCGGGCCCCTTCGGAGGTGGGGTGCCCCTGGCCTCTCGGCCTGGGGCTCGGTCACTCAGGCACAGCTGGCTGCCGGCGGAGCTCACGGGCGCGTCACTGCAACTCCCCCTGACTTCTGCTCCGCGGCTGCTGAGTGAACCCTCATCTGGGACTCTCCTCAGCTCTTACTGGAACAGTGGCGCGGCTGCCCCTCTGTTGGTCTTCCTTGGTCTCTTGTGTTCTGGGGGCCTCTGGATGTCTGGAGTTTTGATCTCCTCCATACCCGCTTCACACCCTGGAGGACGGGGCTGTGGCCCCCCCACACTCCCTAGCAGATCGTTACATGGAGAAACCTTTGGAATACAAGCGCGCTGATCCACACAGGTATGCACACAGGTGTTCACTGCTCGTAGACCCAAATTACACCTTTCTTGGCCGCTACTTCGAAGCACATCTGTCCTGCGTGCTGCACAACAACATTGAATATTTAGTATTTACTGCTGTTTACACTTAGCTAGATTAATGCGATGGTGTTGTGTTTAGTATGTTGCTTTGTTTTTTTCTGCTTGTTTTCTATTTTTCTCTCAACAGGTGATCCAGGAGATTTTTTTTTCTCCCCCCCTTTCTCACTGTCCCTCTCCCCTTCTGTTTTTCCTTTCCTTCCTCTTTCTTTCTCCCTTTCCTATCTCTCACTCATGTCTGTCCCGTCTGTAACATCTGAAAATAAAATATAATAAATAATAAAAACAAAGATCGACCAAATGGACCAATACGGCAATGCCACGATGATCCATTTGGCAAAGTAAATCCATTGGGTATCCTTGTTGGTCTTCAGACAACAATTCTGACGGCTAAAGAACCAAATGGGACAGGCAAAAAAAAAAAAAAATGATATTAAGAAAAAAAAAAAAAAAAAAAAAAAAAAAGAAGACACGACAGCTGACCGGGCTGCACCTGCACTTCCTGCATAATTCATGGACGTGGAAAAATGAGCTCATGTGGCGTCACCACCATAGGCTGATGACAAGTGGTCTATAATTAAATGTCCACACAAAACAAGTGTTGAAACACACTGATTTAAACTAGCGCATGCACACACTTATACAGGGAGTGCAGAATTATTAGGCAAGTTGTATTTTTGAGGAATAATGTTATTATTGAACAACAACCATGTTCTCAATGAACCCAAAAAACTCATTAATATCAAAGCTGAATGTTTTTGGAAGTAGTTTTTAGTTTGTTTTTAGTTTTAGCTATTTTAGGGGGATATCTGTGTGTGCAGGTGACTATTACTGTGCATAATTATTAGGCAACTTAACAAAAAACAAATATATACCCATTTCAATGATTTATTTTTACCAGTGACACCAATATAACATTTCCACATTCACAAATATACATTTCTGACATTCAAAAACAAAAACAAATCAGCGACCAATATAGCCACCTTTCTTTGCAAGGACACTCAAAAGCCTGCCATCCATGGATTCTGTCAGTGTTTTGATCTGTTCACCATCAACATTGCGTGCAGCAGCAACCACAGCCTCCCAGACACTGTTCAGAGAGGTGTACTGTTTTCCCTCCTTGTAAATCTCACATTTGATGATGGACCACAGGTTCTCAATGGGGTTCAGATCAGGTGAACAAGGAGGCCATGTCATTAGTTTTTCTTCTTTTATACCCTTTCTTGCAGCCACGCTGTGGAGTACTTGGACGCGTGTGATGGAGCATTGTCCTGCATGAAAATCATGTTTTTCTTGAAGGATGCAGACTTCTTCCTGTACCACTGCTTGAAGGTGTCTTCCAGAAACTGGCAGTAGGACTGGGAGTTGAGCTTGACTCCATCCTCAACCCGAAAAGGTCTCACAAGCTCATCTTTGATGATACCAGCCCAAACCAGTACTCCACCTCCACCTTGCTGGCGTCGGACTGGAGCTCTCTGCCCTTTACCAATCCAGCCACGGGCCCATCCATCTGGCCCATCAAGACTCACTCTCATTTCATCAGTCCATAAAACCTTAGAAAAACCAGTCTTGAGATGTTTCTTGGCCCAGTCTTAACGTTTCAGCTTGTGTGTCTTGTTCAGTGGTGGTCGTCTTTCAGCCTTTCTTACCTTGGCCATGTCTCTGAGTATTGCACACCTTGTGCTTTTGGGCACTCCAGTGATGTTGCAGCTCTGAAATATGGCCAAACTGGTGGCAAGTGGCATCTTGGCAGCTGCACGCTTGACTTTTCTCAGTTCATGAGCAGTTATTTGGCGCCTTGGTTTTTCCACACGCTTCTTGCGACCCTGTTGACTATTTTGAATGAAACGCTTGATTGTTCGATGATCACGCTTCAGAAGCTTTGCAATTTTGAGACTGCTGCATCCCTCTGCAAGATATCTCACTATTTTTGACTTTTCTGAGCCTGTCAAGTCCTTCTTTTGACCCATTTTGCCAAAGGAAAGGACGTTGCCTAATAATTATGCACACCTGATATAGGGTGTTGATGTCATTAGACCACACCTCTTCTCATTACAGAGATGCACATCACCTAATATGCTTAATTGGTAGTAGGCTTTCGAGCCTATACAGCTTGGAGTAAGACAACATGCATGAAGAGGATGATGTGGACAAAATACTCATTTGCCTAATAATTCTGCACTCCCTGTATGCAGGCAAGTTTATTGAAAGATGGAGGGATGTGACGTGTCTGATTATCTGTATCTGCTGTGTGTTTTTAGACACAGTGAACGCAGCTATTTAGTCACCAGCTGTTCCTCAGCGCTGCTGCGTTTCACTAAAATATGAGTAAAACACAAAGTGGAGATCAGGAGAAAAAGACCTAAAGCAACAGTCAGGCAGGCGTGTTCATAAAAGACCTTTCAACAGTCAGTGAAACAAAAGGCTCCTTCACCACTAGGGGGCCTTCAGATCCATCTGCTGACCTTAAAGGAGAGGTCAGAGGTCAAATGTGATTCGATAGTTCAAATTTTCGTACTATGCATTCTATAAAACAAACATATAGAATGTTATGAGGCTTTTTGTCAATTTTCTATCAATAAATCGTGAACTTGTAAAACCCAAGGAGACGGACCCCACGGAGTTTCATCAGAATTCATTCAAAACCTTTAATGAATTTAATGAAACGTCATCCTGTGAAAAACAGAAGCTCCACTGCAGAGTTAACAATGGCTCTAATATAAAAGTCACCCTGAGTTATAGTTGGGTCTGTTGGTGATACAGGGCACTTCCTCCATGTGCTGCTCATCAGGGTCGTCAGACTGTTGTGAGCTGGAGCAGAAATAAAACTGAATCCAAGTACCAGACTGAACTGAAATGTATGATAAACAGATCATCCAAAAAGTTATTTAAGTTGGTCTGAAGCCCCCAGGGAACACAAACACACTGCTGTGGGTCCATCGACCTTTCCTCCACAGTTAGCAGGAATGTGTAATATTTACACTGCACACAGAACAGCAGGACACATGGAAAGTAATGTGGCGAGTACCCGGCACCTCCAGGTACAGCATCTAAACAGTTTGGGACGTGTCCTCCCTCCCAGCTTCACCCCCTCTGTAGCTCTGCCAGCTGTAAATGAGATTAAAGTAAAGAAGAAGCATGCAGGACCCGCAGCCATGAAGCTCAGATGACGCAAAGCTAAGAGCTGAGGTGCATGGTGCGTAAACGTTATCAGATCACCTGACAATCTTTGTCAGACGTTTCCATCCATTTTCTCCCACTTATCTGCGTTGTGGGGGCAGCAGCCTAACCTAGGATTCCCAGACCTCCCTCTCCAACCTCCTCCAGCTTCTCTGGGGGAAGATGGAGGCATTCCCAGTCCAGCTGACAGATGTGATCTCTCCAGTATGTGCAGGGTCTGCCTCGGGCCTCCTCCCAGTGCCCGAAACATCCCCAAGAGTCATCCTTATGAGAAGCTCATACCACCTCTTTTCGATGTGGAGGAGTAGCGTCTGAACTCCTGATCCTATCTCAAAGGAGCCCAGCCACCCTTTTCCAACACTTGTATCCGCAATCTCGTTCTTTCGGTCACTACCCAAGGTCGTGACGATAGCTGAGGGCCAGGACGTGGACCAACCGGTAAATTGGGAGCTTCGCTTTTACACTCGGCTCTCTCTTCACCACGACGGACCGGTGCAGCGTCCGCAGCAAAAATCCATCTGTCAACCTCCGGCTACCTTCACTTGTGAACAAGACCTCGAGATATTTTGGGGCATTCGTATTAATACTGAGACACAGCAGACCTGAGAAATCCATCCTGTTTGTGCTTTGAGATTCTTAGAGCCACAGTAGAGTACGAGGCAGAAAAAGAGCTAATCACTGCTGTGCTAATCACACAGTTTATCTGCTTTTGAAATAATATTCTGATGATTGTTTCTATTGGATTTCTAATGGTTGTTTTTCATTTTCCATTCCAGTCATTATTTGTTCAAACCGCTGAGAGACCATTAGTTACCCGCTGTGTCAGTTAACCCTCTCAGGCCCAAATTAAGTCCTGCAGTGGTACTTCTGAGTAAAAAAACTATGTATGTGGGGTAATCAAGTTGTGAGTTCTTAACTGTTGCAAATCTGCAACGTCTGCCTGGAGACTGTTAATCTGAAATCAACAAGCCTGATGCTGAAAAACAAATGAAAAAGAAAAAGTGTGAGAGAGAGAATTTAAAAGAAAATATCAGCCAACAGTCCAAAAGTCCATGAAGACACAAACATGGAGGGGAGCAGAAGCTTCATACGCGGCTTTGATCTTTTACAGATATTACACGCTCTGCGGGAGGTTGGTCGATACAGAACTGACAGCAGCTCCCAATAACCCGAAACGGCTTCAGAAACACTCGACAACTATTCAGCTGACCACGTACGCACAACGCCTGAGCGGCCAAGGCCACCCAGAGAAACGCCTCCTCTCATCATCCTCGTTAGATTCGGGGGGTTTCTTGCTCCCCTGCCTCCAGTCTCCTGACATCAGTTTGGTTTTTTAGGTACTTCCTGTTTTACTTAGACAGTAAAGACTGTTTGGCCATCTCGGGAATCGCTTCCAAATACCTTTTTTGAAATTACCACCTGAATATTTGGTACCAGTGTTGACATTTTTGATAAAGTCCAGACAGCAGCGACCACCCCGAGGCAAAGCGTTTAACCAGCACACACCGGGAGAGGGAATTTTCCCCCTTTAACCGCTTTGCATCCCAGTGTCACTGTAAATATTGGAGGGAATCACACACGCAGCGGGAATCTCGGCATCACTCGGGCACCACTGTGCACGTGTGGGAATGAGGTTTGCAGCTCTGTGGTGGAGGCCGCGGTGTTGCCACTGCACGTGGAGAGTTCCTCCCTCGCTGTCTGTCCGTCTGTGACTCAGTCCTTTGATGTGTCGTCTCCGTTTATTCATCGTCCATAAGGACGGCTGAAATGAGGCTTCCACACATCGTGGGATTTTATCACAGCTTGCTTTCAGACGCTGTAGACAGAGTTGTATTAAAGGTGCAGCAGCTGGATTGAAGTTCTTTCCACAAGCTAGGAAGGCAGTGGATTAAACAGAGAGCTTCCACCTTAATACGTTTGTTCTGTCTGCTTCTACCTGAGCTCAGGTACAGAGGGAAACCTGCACTGACAGAAGATGTTAAGAATCCCGAGAATCCCCCGCAGCTGCCTCCTCTTCCTCCGCCCAGCCTGTCTGCGTCTCTCTGTCTTACCTGCTGATTTATGGATCGCACACACAGACACGTACTCGTCTCTCATGCTGTGCAATACCGCTGTCAACAACAAGGACCTGCAAGGTTAGCAGATAACAATAATCCATATAACCTGATGCTCCCTGTAAACATGATTAGAGCTGAAAAATTAGTCATTTCAATAAGCTCTTAAAAGAAAAACACTATCCATCGAGTCTGAAGCTTTATCCGTCTTCCTGTGTCTTCCTGTGTCTTCCTGTGTCTTCCTGTGTCTTCCTGTGTCTTCCTGTGTATTTCTGTGTCTTCCTGTGCACTCTCGTTGGGGTTGATGAAGGTGGAAATGTGTGTCGGAGACTAAACGAGTTCAGGTTAACAGATCCAAACACAAAGAGGAGTTTCAGGTCTGCTCTGCCACTGAAGGTGAGGTGCTATCATATGAGCTAACACGAGCTAGCTCGGTTATTGCAGGGCAGCCACAGACTCTATGGGAGCATCACACACATACAGATGCTCAGTAACACCCAAATAAAATCCTACAGTTTCACTCATAGCCACCACAAACACGGCCCAGAGGTCCAGTTCAGGTGAAGCAGGCAGACAGCTAGCAGCTACAGATGCCTGCTCTTCCCTCCATATGAAGAAAGAAATGAGTTATAAGTTTGTTACAGCAGGCTGCATAACTGAGACTCACATATATAGAACATATAGATCACTGGATTAAAGCAGTGTCAGTGAATGTGTGTGTGCAACTTCTAAACTTCATGCAGAAGCATGCAGCAACATTTTTCCTCCTTGCTGGGTTTAGTTTGGGTCAGCTGTTATTAACCGTCGCTGCAGGTAAAGTTCAGGTGCACAGACCCTGTTTCAGCGACCAAAATCAAATCCACACATCCGCTCAGACACGTTAAGGCTTCCTGCAGCGAACTCAGTGCAGGATGGAGACAAACTGGGAGTCTGTCTGATGTGTCATGTCAGGTCTTCCTCCGCAGCAGGAAGGAAATGAAGCAGGAGCCTGGAGTAGTAAACATCAATTCACATTTACTCTTCCTGTGCCTCCAACAAAGCAGTGATCTCCAGCGCTGACAGAGAGGCTACGTTGTAGCACAGAGGACTGAAAAATTGTGTGTTAACGTCTTTTTGGTAATAACATGCAGATAACATCTCAGAGTTTTTACAAAGGGCGTCCATGTTTCATGTTTTGTGTCCATGGACGTTTCTGCTGAACAAAACATTCGCACATTATCAAAAGCGTCCTGCTGTGCTGAGTGGCTCTTCATCGTGTTTTTCATGTGCATGAGTAATTGTTCCACAGCTCTGACAGAATGTATAAAAATGTTTTCCATAGCGGAGATGGTCTCTCTTTGTGGGAACATCGCTGAAGGAATAAATGTGCTTGAACTGGTTTTCAAAACATGTATTCTATTAATCATATTTGAGTCGACTAACTGCGCTTCTGCTCGAGCGGGACTTCTTGGTACCAAAAATAGAACTTCTTGGAGTACAAAGTGTGGTTGAAGTGAAACTAAGCGCATGTTTCTTCTGAAATCCTGCAGTAACAAAAGTTTTTGTCGATTGTGGCACATGATGATGTGCTGAGAATGGATTGCAAAAAGATCAAAATCTGATCATTCAAAGATCCCAGAAAGTGCAAATACAACTGTGGGAACGCCAGAGGTGGCAATTAAAGACAATTAGCATACCAGCCATTGAGATCCTGGGATTTCCGTGGAATTTCTGCCTAAATCCACCTGCAGGAACCTGTGATTCTTAGCTTGTGTTGGCTTGTGTGCAGCCCAGAGGCTCATTTTAGTCATTGGACCTGTTGACCTTCAGTGAGCCAAACTATGAAAACTATGGTCCGATAACCTAAAAAACACCTATAAATTATTTTAGTGTAAAGAAGCATGGCACATTGTCTTTATGTGTGCCTCAGTAACCTGAATGAACCAAAGGAAAAAACACTATTCTTGCCTAAAACTCAGAGTTCAGAGGAGGTTTTAGTCATGTGATCCAAAAGGGTCCAGATCATAACCCAAAACACACCCACACAACAGTCCCAGCAAGTTTTACTAAACTCTATAAACATGCACATGTAATAAACCAGCCTGATGATGTTAATTCAATTAAAACTTTACTTTGAAAAAAAGCACTTATTTCACTGAATACTTTTTGTTAACTAAAATCTTTCATGGCGTCACTTCTTTACTTTGTTTTAGTCCAGCAGGCTCTGCGTGAAGAGTCATGTGCTTCTTCACAGCTGTCAAGCTTTGCAGAATCACTCAGTGGGCCCGACCGCATGTGGCCATCCAGCTCTGGCCCACGGGCCACATTTTTGACATCCCTGCTTTAGTGTGAGACGCCACGTTAGCAGAGATCCATGCACAGAGATGACACTGAGGTTATTCAACAACTCCCCGCTGCCACAGATTCTGCGCAGGTCGTTTCAGTCGTCACAGACAATCAGACTAAAAAGCCCCACAGATTCCAGCTGCAGGAGGCTGTATGTACACAGTGCAGCCTTCATAAATGACCTTTACCCTCTGCTTCATCAGACTCTATCACTGCACACAGCATTCAGTCAATAAAAACAATTATCGTATAAACCTCTCGTTTTATTATGGGGACACTGCAAGAGTCCCAAAGGCCTACCTCATGGGCAATAACAGCGAGACAACTGCTACGGAAAAAAAGCTAAAATATGAAATCTGGAACAGCTGATGGGAGAAGGAGCGTGGCGACAGTTTAAAAACAAGAAAATGCTGTTGAAAAATGATCTGATTGAAACTTTAGGACAGCAAATATTTAGTCCTCTGCTTTAACCCACAGCTGTAGCTCTCTCTGATATGAACTAAGCATGAACTTGTTTGCTGGGATAAAAACAGATGTCAGGATGACAGTTATGATTTTACAGTTATTGAGAAAAATTGTGTGTTTTTGGAGAGTGCGACTAAATTTAGTCTGTCTGCTGTTGCATCTTTAATGCAGCGAGACTGCAATCAAAAGGCGGATTAGCATCAGCAGACTGTCAGCGTTTGATGGCTCGTCTTCACTGTTCCCCGGGTTAAATGTTCGGCACAGCCTGACATGTTTGGCTTCATCAAAGCCCGCTCTTACCCATGGCTTTACTTACATGCAGTGTGTTGCTGCTGCTTTAATAAAGTTTAAATGAGACAAAAGAAAAGAAAAGCATCTCCTTTTCTCCTCATTAAGCCACACTCTGACTGATCTATTAAACCTTTGCTTTTCACAATCACGCTGCTTTCATTACTCTGGGACAGATTGTTTCTCTTTCATCTTCCTTCTCCTTTGCTCCGTCCTTTCTTTGTGTCGCTCTGCTGTCTTATTGTCTATTAAAGATGTATTCTGTGAGGAATGACAGATCGGGGCTGATGAGAAAATGAACAAACGTAGGGATGAAAGTAGGAGCTGCATGTGCTTTAGGATGTGTGTGTGCACGCTTTGTGTACAGCAGCGTTACAGAGATGGTGACGCAGATTGTCTCCCTCGTGTTGAAGCACGACGTGGGTTTCCAGAGACTGCCAACCCCCTCAGCCTGACACACACACACACACACACACACACACACACACACACACACACACAACATTTGACTCAGAGTGTTCCTGCATGAAGTTGATGTGAAAAAGTGCCATCAGCAGCACATGAGACGTCTGTGAAAGGCAGACCTCTGAATCTGTTGGGATCACTGAAGCTTGATCTATAATTATAGTCACAGTTTGTTTCATGTGCAAACATTCATACCTGTTTACAAAGATCACGTTTAGTGTGCCAGAAAAGATCTGATTCCCTCACAAAGGTTCACAGACACGTCGATCAGACGCTGATTTTCTCGTGTTGTCGCCCGATCGTTTCTCCTGCAAAGCTCGAGTTGTTGGCGACGTGATCACGATGGGAGTGTGACTTACTGATTTGTGATATATGCTTAACGACAGGTAAGACTGCTTTGATATGCGTTTGACTGGATGTTCATCATCATGGTTACAGTAATGAACAGAGGTTATACTATTCAGACCCTCTGAGCCCCGTTTTTCCTTAATGTTGACCTTGGTCCACGGGAAAAGTGCAGAACTCCGTTTGCTAAAGATTTAGGAGTGTTTCTCGATAGCTCTTTCTCATTTGAGAAACAAACCCTAAATTTCCCCTTGTGGGGCAATTAAAGGATTATTCTATTCTATTCTATTCTATTCTATTCTATTCTATTCAAATAATTTCTGCTATTAAAACCAGCTTTTTCCAGCTGAGGGCCGCTGCAAAAACCAAGACCATGTTGTCATTTGCTGATTTCGAGAAAGTGATTCATGCATTCATGTCATCTAGGCTTGACTACTGCAATAGTCTCTATTTTGCTATTAACCAGACCCTACTCTCTCGTTTACAGCTAGTTCAGAACGTGGCGGCCTGACTCCTAACAGGCACTCGCAAATTTGAACATATCTCCCCTGGCACGTTTGCACTGGTTACCAGTACGTCGTAGAACTGAATTCAAGATTTTGTTGTTTGTTTTTAAATCTCTGAATGGATTAGCTCCATCTTATCTCTCGGACCTTTTAACTAAAAACTCCAAGCAGAGCTCTTAGGTCGGCAGATAAGTTGCTCCTGGATATCCCCAGAACCAGACGGAAAAACCGAAGTGACCGAGCTTTTCTGGTTGCTGCCCCAGGCTGTGGAACAGTCTAACATTAGGTCATCGCCAACACTTGACATTTTTAAAACCCGTTTGAAAACGCACTTGTATTCTCTAGCTTTCACTTATGACTACTCTTCCATTGTATTTTCTATGAATGTTTACTGTTTTCATTATGTACAGCACTTTGGTTCAACCCGTGTTGTTTTTTAAATGTGCTTATAAATACATTTGATTAGATTTGAGATGTTTATGTTATGGGATGTTGATTCCAAAAAACACAAGTAATGTTAAAGTCACATTTTTCCCATGGCATGCTAACTTGGGGGCTGTCTCACATCGCTGCACCTCTTATGTTTATGGCTTTCAGACATTTATTTTCCTTCCAGCCTGAAACTTCAAGCTCAAGCGAGAAAACTGTAGTTCCTGTAATGTCCACCAGGGGCCGGCTCCTCTGCTGGTCAGGCCCACAGACTCAAGTTGAAACATCGAGATGTTTACAGGCTGATACAAAAATACTGGATGGCTTGTATGAACAGGTGATACGGGCATGTTGAATAAAGTACTTGCTGTCTAATCAGACGATGTCTAACATCAGCCACTGATCAATGCATTAACTTGAGGTTGGCATCTTTCCGAGGATATTCGGCGTACAGACTGGATCAGCCAGCAGTTGAACCACCCCCCTTCTGATTAGTAGATGACCTGCTCCGCCTCCTGATCTACAGCCGCACCACGCTGTTTTGGTTGTAGTTAATTTTGCCACTACAGCTGAAGACAAGCTGAGGAGATGTTCACGTCTCAGCTTGGGCGTCTCCCAAGATGATCTAGAGGACGTATCTGTGGAGACGGCAGTCCGGGCATCTCTGCTTACACTGCTGCCCCGAGACTCAGACCCAGAGGCATAGATGAGATCATGCTGATGCTTTTACGCTAATTTTTGTTCAGTCCCTCTTTGTTAATGTTTTATTTTTCTGTTTTGTTTCACTTTTAAATTTATGTGTCTTTAACTTTTCTATAATTCTCCATTTAATCCATCTGCTTCCATCAGAAAGCCCCCGGTCTCCATCTGTTGTTTTAATGTGTTATTTGAATAAAAGTAAGTGAGTTTAGGCAGGTTGACAGTTTGTGTGTTTCAAGCAAATGCCAGCTGA